>NW_026610509.1:61818-148284 GCF_029499605.1 Hyla sarda
GGAGGCTGACACACGAAGCTCCAGCCCCGGAGCCAAAGATGGTGATTCGTTCCGCGTCTCCTCCAAAATGGCCAATGTTTTCTTCTAGCCAACGCAAGGCTTGAATCTGGTCGAGGAGACCGTAATTACCTTTGGCCGCCGGGTCTCCAGTACTTAGGAAACCTAAACGACAAGAATAATAATATCATCTTATAACACGTTACATTATATACATGGTCATCAATGGAATCATTTGCAACACAAGGTTCTACGTTCCGGCTGATATTGTCCTCGGAATATGGAAACAACTGGCGAGGAACTTGGCCCCGATTGCCCAGATTATGGGGTTTATCACTTTTTGCTTCTTTTAGAAGATTTTGGGACTTTTTTCAGTAGATGGCCACATCTCCCTCCATCTGCCATGTTTACTATGGTTTAGGACAAAAGGCGGCCATGTTTATTATGGTTTAGGACAAGAAACGGCCATGTTTATTATGGTTTAGGACAAGAGACGGCCATGTTTATTATGGTTTAGGACAAGAGGCGGCCATGTTTATTATGGTTTAGGACAAGAGGCGGCCATGTTTATTATGGTTTAGGACAAGAGGCGGCCATGTTTATTATGGTTTAGGACAAGAAACGGCCATGTTTACTATGGTTTAGGACAAGAGGCGGCCATGTTTATTATGGTTTAGGACAGGAGGCGGCCATGTTTATTATGGTTTAGGACAAGAGGCGGCCATGTTTATTATGGTTTAGGACAAGAGGCGGCCATGTTTATTATGGTTTAGGACAAGAGGCGGCCATGTTTATTATGGTTTAGGACAAGAGGCGGCCATGTTTATTATGGTTTAGGACAAGAAGCGGCCATGTTTATTATGGTTTAGGACAAGAGGCGGCCATGTTTATTATGGTTTAGGACAAGAAGCGGCCATGTTTATTATGGTTTAGGACAAGAGGCGGCCATGTTTATTATGGCTTAGTTTAGGACAAAAAAAGGCCATGTTTATTATGGTTTAGGACAAGAGGCGGCCATGTTTATTATGGTTTAGGACAAGAGACGGCCATGTTTATTATGGTTTAGGACAAGAGGCGGCCCATGTTTATTATGGTTTAGGACAAGAGGCGGCCATGTTTATTATGGTTTTAGGACAAGAGGCGGCCATGTTTATTATGGTTTAGGACAAGAGACGGCCATGTTTATTATGGTTTAGGACAAGAAACGGCCATGTTTATTATGGTTTAGGACAAGAGGCGGCCATGTTTATTATGGTTTAGGACAAGAGGCGGCCATGTTTATTACGGTTTAGGACAAGATGCGTCCATGTTTATTATGGTTTAGGACAAGAGGCGGCCATGTTTATTATGGTTTAGGACAAGAGACGGCCATGTTTATTATGGTTTAGGACAAGAGACGGCCATGTTTATTATGGTTTAGGACAAGAGACGGCCATGTTTATTACGGTTTAGGACAAGATGCGTCCATGTTTATTATGGTTTAGGACAAGAGGCGGCCGTGTTTATTATGGTTTAGTTTAGGACAAGAGGCGGCCATGTTTATTACGGTTTAGGACAAGAGGCGGCCATGTTTATTATGGTTTAGGACAAGAAGCGGCCATGTTTATTATGGTTTAGGACAAGAGGCGGCCCATGTTTATTATGGTTTAGTTTAGGACAAGAGGTGGCCATGTTTATTATGGTTTAGGACAAGAAGCGGCCATGTTTATTATGGTTTAGGACAAGATGGCGTCCATGTTTATTATGGTTTAGGACAAGAAGTGGCCATGTTTATTATGGTTTAGGACAAGAGGTGGCCATGTTTATTATGGTTTAGGACAAGAAACGGCCATGTTTATTACGGTTTAGGACAAGATGCGTCCATGTTTATTATGGTTTAGGACAAGAGGTGGCCATGTTTATTATGGTTTAGGACAAGAGACGGCCATGTTTATCATGGTTTAGGACAAGAGACGGCCATGTTTATTATGGTTTAGGACAAGAGACGGCCATGTTTATTATGATTTAGGACAAGAAGCGGCCATGTTTATTATGGTTTAGGACAAGAGGCGGCCATGTTTATTATGGTTTAGGACAAGAAGCGGCATGTTTATTATGGTTTAGGACAAGAAGCGGCCATGTTTATTATGGTTTAGGACAAGAGGCGGCCATGTTTATTATGGTTTAGGACAAGAAGCGGCCATGTTTATTATGGTTTAGGACAAGAGGCGGCATGTTTATTATGGTTTAGGACAAGAGGTGGCCATGTTTATTATGGTTTAGGACAAGAGACGGCCATGTTTATTATGGTTTAGTTTAGGACAAGAGGTGGCCATGTTTATTATGGTTTAGGACAAGAGGCGGCCATGTTTATTATGGTTTAGGACAAGAAGCGGCCATGTTTATTATGGTTTAGGACAAGAGGTGGCCATGTTTATTATGGTTTAGGACAAGAGGTGGCCATGTTTATTATGGTTTAGGACAAGAGACGGCCATGTTTATTATGGCTTAGGACAAGAGACGGCCATGTTTATTATGGTTTAGGACAAGAGGCGGCCATGTTTATTATGGTTTAGGACAAGAGGCGGCCATGTTTATTATGGTTTAGGTTAGGACAAGAGACGGCCATGTTTATTATGGTTTAGGACAAGAGACGGCCATGTTTATTATGGTTTAGGACAAGAGGCGGCCATGTTTATTACGGTTTAGGACAAGATGCGTCCATGTTTATTATGGTTTAGGACAAGAGGCGGCCATGTTTATTATGGTTTAGGACAAGAGGCGGCCATGTTTATTACGGTTTAGGACAAGATGCGTCCATGTTTATTATGGTTTAGTTTAGGACAAGAGACGGCCATGTTTATTATGGTTTAGTTTAGGACAAGAGACGGCCATGTTTATTATGGTTTAGTTTAGGACAAGAGGCGGCCATGTTTATTATGGTTTAGTTTAGGACAAGAGGTGGCCATGTTTATTATGGTTTAGTTTAGGACAAGAGACGGCCATGTTTATTATGGTTTAGCACAAGATGCGTCCATGTTTATTACGGTTTAGGACAAGATGCGTCCATATTTATTATGGTTTAGGACAAGATGCGTCCATGTTTATTACGGTTTAGGACAAGATGCGTCCATATTTATTATGGTTTAAGACAAGATGCGTCCATGTTTATTATGGTTTAGGACAAGAGGCGGCCATGTTTATTATGGTTTAGGACAAGAGGCGGCCATGTTTATTATGGTTTAGTTTAGGACAAGAGGCGGCCATGTTTATTACGGTTTAGGACAAGATGCGTCCATATTTATTATGGTTTAGGACAAGAGACGGCCATGTTTATTATGGTTTAGGACAAGAAACGGCCATGTTTATTATGGTTTAGGACAAGAGGCGGCCATGTTTATTATGGTTTAGGACAAGAGGCGGCCATGTTTATAACGGTTTAGGACAAGATGCGTCCATGTTTATTATGGTTTAGGACAAGAGGCGGCCATGTTTATTATGGTTTAGGACAAGAGGCGGCCATGTTTATTATGGTTTAGGACAAGAAGCGGCCATGTTTATTATGGTTTAGGACAAGAGGCGGCCATGTTTATTATGGTTTAGTTTAGGACAAGAGGCGGCCATGTTTACTATGGTTTAGGACAAGAGGCGGCCATGTTTACTATGGTTTAGGACAAGAGGCGGCCATGTTTATTATGGTTTAGGACAAGAGGCGGCCATGTTTATTATGGTTTAGGACAAGAGGCGGCCATGTTTATTATGGTTTAGTTTAGGACAAGAGACGGCCATGTTTACTATGGTTTAGGACAAGAGACGGCCATGTTTATTATGGTTTAGGACAAGAGGCGGCCATGTTTATTATGGTTTAGGACAAGAGGCGGCCATGTTTATTATGGTTTAGGACAAGAGGCGGCCATGTTTATTATGGTTTAGTTTAGGACAAGAGGCGGCCATGTTTACTATGGTTTAGGACAAGAGACGGCCATGTTTATTATGGTTTAGGACAAGAGGCGGCCATGTTTATTATGGTTTAGGACAAGAGGCGGCCATGTTTATTATGGTTTAGTTTAGGACAAGAGGCGGCCATGTTTACTATGGTTTAGGACAAGAGGCGGCCATGTTTATTATGGTTTAGGACAAGAGGCGGCCATGTTTATTATGGTTTAGGACAAGAGGCGGCCATGTTTATTATGGTTTAGGACAAGAGGCGGCCATGTTTATTATGGTTTAGGACAAGAGGCGGCCATGTTTATTATGGTTTAGGACAAGAAGCGGCCATGTTTATTATGGTTTAGGACAAGAGGCGGCCATGTTTATTATGGTTTAGGACAAGAAGCGGCCATGTTTATTATGGTTTAGGACAAGAGGCGGCCATGTTTATTATGGCTTAGTTTAGGACAAAAAAAGGCCATGTTTATTATGGTTTAGGACAAGAGGCGGCCATGTTTATTATGGTTTAGGACAAGAGACGGCCATGTTTATTATGGTTTAGGACAAGAAACGGCCATGTTTATTATGGTTTAGGACAAGAGGCGGCCATGTTTATTATGGTTTAGGACAAGAGGCGGCCATGTTTATTATGGTTTAGGACAAGAGGCGGCCATGTTTATTATGGTTTAGGACAAGAGACGGCCATGTTTATTATGGTTTAGGACAAGAAACGGCCATGTTTATTATGGTTTAGGACAAGAGGCGGCCATGTTTATTATGGTTTAGGACAAGAGGCGGCCATGTTTATTACGGTTTAGGACAAGATGCGTCCATGTTTATTATGGTTTAGGACAAGATGCGTCCATGTTTATTATGGTTTAGGACAAGAGGCGGCCATGTTTATTATGGTTTAGGACAAGAGACGGCCATGTTTATTATGGTTTAGGACAAGAGACGGCCATGTTTATTATGGTTTAGGACAAGAGACGGCCATGTTTATTACGGTTTAGGACAAGATGCGTCCATGTTTATTATGGTTTAGGACAAGAGGCGGCCGTGTTTATTATGGTTTAGTTTAGGACAAGAGGCGGCCATGTTTATTACGGTTTAGGACAAGAGGCGGCCATGTTTATTATGGTTTAGGACAAGAAGCGGACATGTTTATTATGGTTTAGGACAAGAAGCGGCCATGTTTATTATGGTTTAGGACAAGAGGCGGCCATGTTTATTATGGTTTAGTTTAGGACAAGAGGTGGCCATGTTTATTATGGTTTAGGACAAGAAGCGGCCATGTTTATTATGGTTTAGGACAAGATGCGTCCATGTTTATTATGGTTTAGGACAAGAAGTGGCCATGTTTATTATGGTTTAGGACAAGAGGTGGCCATGTTTATTATGGTTTAGGACAAGAAACGGCCATGTTTATTACGGTTTAGGACAAGATGCGTCCATGTTTATTATGGTTTAGGACAAGAGGTGGCCATGTTTATTATGGTTTAGGACAAGAGACGGCCATGTTTATCATGGTTTAGGACAAGAGACGGCCATGTTTATTATGGTTTAGGACAAGAGACGGCCATGTTTATTATGATTTAGGACAAGAAGCGGCCATGTTTATTATGGTTTAGGACAAGAGGCGGCCATGTTTATTATGGTTTAGGACAAGAAGCGGCCATGTTTATTATGGTTTAGGACAAGAAGCGGCCATGTTTATTATGGTTTAGGACAAGAGGCGGCCATGTTTATTATGGTTTAGGACAAGAAGCGGCCATGTTTATTATGGTTTAGGACAAGAGGCGGCCATGTTTATTATGGTTTAGGACAAGAGGTGGCCATGTTTATTATGGTTTAGGACAAGAGACGGCCATGTTTATTATGGTTTAGTTTAGGACAAGAGGTGGCCATGTTTATTATGGTTTAGGACAAGAGGCGGCCATGTTTATTATGGTTTAGGACAAGAAGCGGCCATGTTTATTATGGTTTAGGACAAGAGGTGGCCATGTTTATTATGGTTTAGGACAAGAGGTGGCCATGTTTATTATGGTTTAGGACAAGAGACGGCCATGTTTATTATGGCTTAGGACAAGAGACGGCCATGTTTATTATGGTTTAGGACAAGAGGCGGCCATGTTTATTATGGTTTAGGACAAGAGGCGGCCATGTTTATTATGGTTTAGGTTAGGACAAGAGACGGCCATGTTTATTATGGTTTAGGACAAGAGACGGCCATGTTTATTATGGTTTAGGACAAGAGGCGGCCATGTTTATTACGGTTTAGGACAAGATGCGTCCATGTTTATTATGGTTTAGGACAAGAGGCGGCCATGTTTATTATGGTTTAGGACAAGAGGCGGCCATGTTTATTACGGTTTAGGACAAGATGCGTCCATGTTTATTATGGTTTAGTTTAGGACAAGAGACGGCCATGTTTATTATGGTTTAGTTTAGGACAAGAGACGGCCATGTTTATTATGGTTTAGTTTAGGACAAGAGGTGGCCATGTTTATTATGGTTTAGTTTAGGACAAGAGACGGCCATGTTTATTATGATTTAGCACAAGATGCGTCCATGTTTATTACGGTTTAGGACAAGATGCGTCCATATTTATTATGGTTTAGGACAAGATGCGTCCATGTTTATTACGGTTTAGGACAAGATGCGTCCATATTTATTATGGTTTAAGACAAGATGCGTCCATGTTTATTATGGTTTAGGACAAGAGGCGGCCATGTTTATTATGGTTTAGGACAAGAGGCGGCCATGTTTATTATGGTTTAGTTTAGGACAAGAGGCGGCCATGTTTATTACGGTTTAGGACAAGATGCGTCCATATTTATTATGGTTTAAGACAAGATGCGTCCATGTTTATTATGGTTTAGGACAAGAGGCGGCCATGTTTATTACGGTTTAGGACAAGAGGCGGCCATGTTTATTATGGTTTAGGACAAGAAGCGGCCATATTTATTATGGTTTAGGACAAGAAACGGCCATGTTTATTATGGTTTAGGACAAGAGACGGCCATGTTTATTATGGTTTAGGACAAGAAACGGCCATGTTTATTATGGTTTAGGACAAGAGACGGCCATGTTTATTATGGTTTAGGACAAGAGACGGCCATGTTTATTATGGTTTAGGACAAGAGGCGGCCATGTTTATTATGGTTTAGTTTAGGACAAGAGACAGACATGTTTATTATAGTTTAGGACAAGAGGTGGCCATGTTTATTATGGTTTAGGACAAGAGGTGGCCATGTTTATTATGGTTTAGTTTAGGACAAGAGACGGCCATGTTTATTATGGTTTAGGACAAGAGGCGGCCATGTTTATTATGGTTTAGGACAAGACGCGGCCATGTTTATTATGGTTTAGTTTAGGACAAGAGGCGGCCATGTTTATTATAGTTTAGGACAAGAGACGGCCATGTTAATTATGGTTTAGGACAAGAGACGGCCATGTTTATTATGGTTTAGTTTAGGCCAAGAGACGGCCATGTTTATTATGGTTTAGGACAAGAGGCGGCCATGTTTATTATGGTTTAGTTTAGGCCAAGAGACGGCCATGTTTATTATGGTTTAGTTTAGGCCAAGAGACGGCCATGTTTATTATGGTTTAGGACAAGAGACGGCCATGTTTATTATGGTTTAGTTTAGGCCAAGAGACGGCCATGTTTATTATGGTTTAGGCCAAGAGGCGGCCATGTTTATTACGGTTTAGGACAAGATGCGTCCATGTTTATTATGGTTTAGGACAAGAGGCGGCCGTGTTTATTATGGTTTAGTTTAGGACAAGAGACGGCCATGTTAATTATGGTTTAGGACAAGAGGCGGCCATGTTTATTATGGTTTAGGACAAGAGAGGGCCATGTTTATTATGGTTTAGTTTAGGACAAGAGACGGCCATGTTTATTATGGTTTAGGACAAGAGGCGGCCATGTTTATTACGGTTTAGGACAAGATGCGGCCATGTTTATTATGGTTTAGGACAAGAAGCGGCCATGTTTATTATGGTTTAGGACAAGAGGTGGCCATGTTTTTATGGTTTAGGACAAGAGGCGGCCATGTTTATTACGGTTTAGGACAAGATGCGTCCATGTTTATTATGGTTTAGGACAAGAGGCGGCCATGTTTATTATGGTTTAGGACAAGAGACGGCCATGTTTATTATGGTTTAGGACAAGAGACGGCCATGTTTATTATGGTTTAGGACAAGAGGCGGCCGTGTTTATTATAGTTTAGTTTAGGACAAGAGACGGCCATGTTAATTATGGTTTAGGACAAGAGGCGGCCATGTTTATTATGGTTTAGGACAAGAGACGGCCATGTTTATTATGGTTTAGTTTAGGACAAGAGACGGCCATGTTTATTACGGTTTAGGACAAGAGACGGCCATGTTTATTACGGTTTAGGACAAGATGCGGCCATGTTTATTATGGTTTAGGACAAAAGGCGGCCATGTTTATTATGGTTTAGGACAAGAGATGGCCATGTTAATTATGGTTTAGTTTAGGACAAGAGACGGCCATGTTTATTATAGTTTAGGACAAGAGGCGGCCATGTTTATTATGGTTTAGTTTAGGACAAGAGACGGCCATGTTTATTATGGTTTAGTTTAGGACAAGAGACGGCCACGTTTATTATGGTTTAGTTTAGGACAAGAGGCGGCCATGTTTATTATGGTTTAGTTTAGAACAAGAGGCGGCCATGTTTATTATGGTTTAGTTTAGGACAAGAGACGGCCATGTTTATTATGGTTTAGTTTAGGACAAGAGACGGCCATGTTTATTATGGTTTAGTTTAGGACAAGAGGCGGCCATGTTTATTATGGTTTAGTTTAGGACAAGAGGCGGCCATGTTTATTATGGTTTAGTTTAGGACAAGAGGCGGCCATGTTTATTATGGTTTAGTTTAGGACAAGAGGCGGCCATGTTTATTATGGTTTAGTTTAGGACAAGAGACGGCCATGTTAATTATGGTTTAGGACAAGAGGCGGCCATGTTTATTATGGTTTAGGACAAGAGACGGCCATGTTTATTATGGTTTAGTTTAGGACAAGAGACGGCCATGTTTATTACGGTTTAGGACAAGAGACGGCCATGTTTATTACGGTTTAGGACAAGATGCGGCCATGTTTATTATGGTTTAGGACAAAAGGCGGCCATGTTTATTATGGTTTAGGACAAGAGATGGCCATGTTAATTATGGTTTAGTTTAGGACAAGAGACGGCCATGTTTATTATAGTTTAGGACAAGAGGCGGCCATGTTTATTATGGTTTAGTTTAGGACAAGAGACGGCCATGTTTATTATGGTTTAGTTTAGGACAAGAGACGGCCACGTTTATTATGGTTTAGTTTAGGACAAGAGGCGGCCATGTTTATTATGGTTTAGTTTAGGACAAGAGGCGGCCATGTTTATTATGGTTTAGTTTAGGACAAGAGACGGCCATGTTTATTATGGTTTAGTTTAGGACAAGAGACGGCCATGTTTATTATGGTTTAGTTTAGGACAAGAGGCGGCCATGTTTATTATGGTTTAGTTTAGGACAAGAGGCGGCCATGTTTATTATGGTTTAGTTTAGGACAAGAGGCGGCCATGTTTATTATGGTTTAGTTTAGGACAAGAGGCGGCCATGTTTATGGTTTAGTTTAGGACAAGAGACGGCCATGTTTATTACGGTTTAGCACAAGATGCGTCCATGTTTATTACGGTTTAGGACAAGATGCGTCCATATTTATTATGGTTTAGGACAAGAAACGGCCATGTTTATTATGATTTAGGACAAGAGGCGGCCATGTTTATTATGGTTTAGGACAAGAGGCGGCCATGTTTATTATGGTTTAGGACAAGAAGCGGCCATGTTAATTATGGTTTAGGACAAGAGGCGGCCATGTTTATTATGGTTTAGGACAAGAAGCGGCCATGTTTATTATGGTTTAGGACAAGAGGCGGCCATGCGTATTATGGTTTAGGACAAGAAGCGGCCATGTTTATTATGGTTTAGGACAAGAGGTGGCCATGTTTATTATGGTTTAGGACAAGAAGCGGCCATGTTTATTATGGTTTAGGACAAGAGACGGCCATGTTTATTATGGTTTAGTTTAGGAAAAGAGACGGCCATGTTTATTATGGTTTAGTTTAGGACAAGAGGTGGCCATGTTTATTATGGTTTAGGACAAGAGGCGGCCATGTTTATTATGGTTTAGGACAAGAGGCGGCCATGTTTATTATGGTTTAGGACAAGAGACGGCCATGTTTATCATGGTTTAGGACAAGAGACGGCCATGTTTATTATGGTTTAGGACAAGAGACGGCCATGTTTATTATGATTTAGGACAAGAGGCGGCCATGTTTATTATGGTTTAGGACAAGAGACGGCCATGTTTATTATGGTTTAGGACAAGAGACGGCCATGTTTATTATGGTTTAGTTTAGGACAAGAGACAGACATGTTTATTATAGTTTAGGACAAGAGGTGGCCATGTTTATTATGGTTTAGGACAAGAGGCGGCCATGTTAATTATGGTTTAGTTTAGGACAAGAGATGGCCATGTTTATTACGGTTTAAGACAAGAGATGGCCATGTTTATTATGGTTTAGTTTAGGACAAGAGACGGCCATGTTTATTATGGTTTAGGACAAGAGGCGGCCATGTTTATTATGGTTTATTTAGCACAAGAGGTGGCGATGTTTATTATGGTTTAGTTTAGGACAAGAGACGGCCATGTTTATTATGGTTTAGGACAAGAGACGGCCATGTTTATTATGGTTTAGGACAAGAGGCGTCCACGTTTATTATGGTTTAGGACAAGAGGCGGCCATGTTTATTATGGTTTAGTTTAGGACAAGAGGCGGCCATGTTAATTATGGTTTAGTTTAGGACAAGAGGCGGCCATGTTTATTATGGTTTAGGACAAGAGGCGGCCATGTTTATTATGGTTTAGTTTAGGACAAGAGGCGGCCCTGTTAATTATGGTTTAATTTAGGACAAGAGGCGGCCATGTTTATTATGGTTTAGGACAAGAGGCGGCCATGTTAATTATGGTTTAGTTTAGGACAAGAGGCGGCCATGTTAATTATGGTTTAGGACAAGAGGCGGCCATGTTTATTATGGTTTAGGACAAGAGGCGGCCATGTTAATTATGGTTTAATTTAGGACAAGAGGCGGCCATGTTAATTATGGTTTAATTTAGGACAAGAGGCGGCCATGTTTATTATGGTTTAGGACAAGAGGCGGCCATGTTAATTATGGTTTAGTTTAGGACAAGAGGCGGCCATGTTAATTATGGTTTAGTTTAGGACAAGAGGCGGCCATGTTTATTATGGTTTAGTTTAGGACAAGAGGCGGCCATGTTTATTATGGTTTAGGACAAGAGGCGGCCATGTTAATTATGGTTTAGTTTAGGACAAGAGGCGGCCATGTTTATTATGGTTTAGTTTAGGACAAGAGGCAGCGATGTTTACTATGGTTTAGGACAAGAGGCGGCCATGTTTATTATGGTTTAGGACAAGAGGCGGCCATGTTTATTATGGTTTAGGACAAGAGGCGGCCATGTTTATTATGGTTTAGGACAAGAGGCGGCCATGTTTATTATGGTTTAGGACAAGAGGCGGCCATGTTTATTATGGTTTAGGACAAGAAGCGGCCATGTTTATTATGGTTTAGGACAAGAGGCGGCCATGTTTATTATGGTTTAGGACAAGAAGCGGCCATGTTTATTATGGTTTAGGACAAGAGGCGGCCATGTTTATTATGGCTTAGTTTAGGACAAAAAAAGGCCATGTTTATTATGGTTTAGGACAAGAGGCGGCCATGTTTATTATGGTTTAGGACAAGAGACGGCCATGTTTATTATGGTTTAGGACAAGAAACGGCCATGTTTATTATGGTTTAGGACAAGAGGCGGCCATGTTTATTATGGTTTAGGACAAGAGGCGGCCATGTTTATTATGGTTTAGGACAAGAGGCGGCCATGTTTATTATGGTTTAGGACAAGAGACGGCCATGTTTATTATGGTTTAGGACAAGAAACGGCCATGTTTATTATGGTTTAGGACAAGAGGCGGCCATGTTTATTATGGTTTAGGACAAGAGGCGGCCATGTTTATTACGGTTTAGGACAAGATGCGTCCATGTTTATTATGGTTTAGGACAAGATGCGTCCATGTTTATTATGGTTTAGGACAAGAGGCGGCCATGTTTATTATGGTTTAGGACAAGAGACGGCCATGTTTATTATGGTTTAGGACAAGAGACGGCCATGTTTATTATGGTTTAGGACAAGAGACGGCCATGTTTATTACGGTTTAGGACAAGATGCGTCCATGTTTATTATGGTTTAGGACAAGAGGCGGCCGTGTTTATTATGGTTTAGTTTAGGACAAGAGGCGGCCATGTTTATTACGGTTTAGGACAAGAGGCGGCCATGTTTATTATGGTTTAGGACAAGAAGCGGACATGTTTATTATGGTTTAGGACAAGAAGCGGCCATGTTTATTATGGTTTAGGACAAGAGGCGGCCATGTTTATTATGGTTTAGTTTAGGACAAGAGGTGGCCATGTTTATTATGGTTTAGGACAAGAAGCGGCCATGTTTATTATGGTTTAGGACAAGATGCGTCCATGTTTATTATGGTTTAGGACAAGAAGTGGCCATGTTTATTATGGTTTAGGACAAGAGGTGGCCATGTTTATTATGGTTTAGGACAAGAAACGGCCATGTTTATTACGGTTTAGGACAAGATGCGTCCATGTTTATTATGGTTTAGGACAAGAGGTGGCCATGTTTATTATGGTTTAGGACAAGAGACGGCCATGTTTATCATGGTTTAGGACAAGAGACGGCCATGTTTATTATGGTTTAGGACAAGAGACGGCCATGTTTATTATGATTTAGGACAAGAAGCGGCCATGTTTATTATGGTTTAGGACAAGAGGCGGCCATGTTTATTATGGTTTAGGACAAGAAGCGGCCATGTTTATTATGGTTTAGGACAAGAAGCGGCCATGTTTATTATGGTTTAGGACAAGAGGCGGCCATGTTTATTATGGTTTAGGACAAGAAGCGGCCATGTTTATTATGGTTTAGGACAAGAGGCGGCCATGTTTATTATGGTTTAGGACAAGAGGTGGCCATGTTTATTATGGTTTAGGACAAGAGACGGCCATGTTTATTATGGTTTAGTTTAGGACAAGAGGTGGCCATGTTTATTATGGTTTAGGACAAGAGGCGGCCATGTTTATTATGGTTTAGGACAAGAAGCGGCCATGTTTATTATGGTTTAGGACAAGAGGTGGCCATGTTTATTATGGTTTAGGACAAGAGGTGGCCATGTTTATTATGGTTTAGGACAAGAGACGGCCATGTTTATTATGGCTTAGGACAAGAGACGGCCATGTTTATTATGGTTTAGGACAAGAGGCGGCCATGTTTATTATGGTTTAGGACAAGAGGCGGCCATGTTTATTATGGTTTAGGTTAGGACAAGAGACGGCCATGTTTATTATGGTTTAGGACAAGAGACGGCCATGTTTATTATGGTTTAGGACAAGAGGCGGCCATGTTTATTACGGTTTAGGACAAGATGCGTCCATGTTTATTATGGTTTAGGACAAGAGGCGGCCATGTTTATTATGGTTTAGGACAAGAGGCGGCCATGTTTATTACGGTTTAGGACAAGATGCGTCCATGTTTATTATGGTTTAGTTTAGGACAAGAGACGGCCATGTTTATTATGGTTTAGTTTAGGACAAGAGACGGCCATGTTTATTATGGTTTAGTTTAGGACAAGAGGTGGCCATGTTTATTATGGTTTAGTTTAGGACAAGAGACGGCCATGTTTATTATGATTTAGCACAAGATGCGTCCATGTTTATTACGGTTTAGGACAAGATGCGTCCATATTTATTATGGTTTAGGACAAGATGCGTCCATGTTTATTACGGTTTAGGACAAGATGCGTCCATATTTATTATGGTTTAAGACAAGATGCGTCCATGTTTATTATGGTTTAGGACAAGAGGCGGCCATGTTTATTATGGTTTAGGACAAGAGGCGGCCATGTTTATTATGGTTTAGTTTAGGACAAGAGGCGGCCATGTTTATTACGGTTTAGGACAAGATGCGTCCATATTTATTATGGTTTAAGACAAGATGCGTCCATGTTTATTATGGTTTAGGACAAGAGGCGGCCATGTTTATTACGGTTTAGGACAAGAGGCGGCCATGTTTATTATGGTTTAGGACAAGAAGCGGCCATATTTATTATGGTTTAGGACAAGAAACGGCCATGTTTATTATGGTTTAGGACAAGAGACGGCCATGTTTATTATGGTTTAGGACAAGAAACGGCCATGTTTATTATGGTTTAGGACAAGAGACGGCCATGTTTATTATGGTTTAGGACAAGAGACGGCCATGTTTATTATGGTTTAGGACAAGAGGCGGCCATGTTTATTATGGTTTAGTTTAGGACAAGAGACAGACATGTTTATTATAGTTTAGGACAAGAGGTGGCCATGTTTATTATGGTTTAGGACAAGAGGTGGCCATGTTTATTATGGTTTAGTTTAGGACAAGAGACGGCCATGTTTATTATGGTTTAGGACAAGAGGCGGCCATGTTTATTATGGTTTAGGACAAGACGCGGCCATGTTTATTATGGTTTAGTTTAGGACAAGAGGCGGCCATGTTTATTATAGTTTAGGACAAGAGACGGCCATGTTAATTATGGTTTAGGACAAGAGACGGCCATGTTTATTATGGTTTAGTTTAGGCCAAGAGACGGCCATGTTTATTATGGTTTAGGACAAGAGGCGGCCATGTTTATTATGGTTTAGTTTAGGCCAAGAGACGGCCATGTTTATTATGGTTTAGTTTAGGCCAAGAGACGGCCATGTTTATTATGGTTTAGGACAAGAGACGGCCATGTTTATTATGGTTTAGTTTAGGCCAAGAGACGGCCATGTTTATTATGGTTTAGGCCAAGAGGCGGCCATGTTTATTACGGTTTAGGACAAGATGCGTCCATGTTTATTATGGTTTAGGACAAGAGGCGGCCGTGTTTATTATGGTTTAGTTTAGGACAAGAGACGGCCATGTTAATTATGGTTTAGGACAAGAGGCGGCCATGTTTATTATGGTTTAGGACAAGAGAGGGCCATGTTTATTATGGTTTAGTTTAGGACAAGAGACGGCCATGTTTATTATGGTTTAGGACAAGAGGCGGCCATGTTTATTACGGTTTAGGACAAGATGCGGCCATGTTTATTATGGTTTAGGACAAGAAGCGGCCATGTTTATTATGGTTTAGGACAAGAGGTGGCCATGTTTTTATGGTTTAGGACAAGAGGCGGCCATGTTTATTACGGTTTAGGACAAGATGCGTCCATGTTTATTATGGTTTAGGACAAGAGGCGGCCATGTTTATTATGGTTTAGGACAAGAGACGGCCATGTTTATTATGGTTTAGGACAAGAGACGGCCATGTTTATTATGGTTTAGGACAAGAGGCGGCCGTGTTTATTATAGTTTAGTTTAGGACAAGAGACGGCCATGTTAATTATGGTTTAGGACAAGAGGCGGCCATGTTTATTATGGTTTAGGACAAGAGACGGCCATGTTTATTATGGTTTAGTTTAGGACAAGAGACGGCCATGTTTATTACGGTTTAGGACAAGAGACGGCCATGTTTATTACGGTTTAGGACAAGATGCGGCCATGTTTATTATGGTTTAGGACAAAAGGCGGCCATGTTTATTATGGTTTAGGACAAGAGATGGCCATGTTAATTATGGTTTAGTTTAGGACAAGAGACGGCCATGTTTATTATAGTTTAGGACAAGAGGCGGCCATGTTTATTATGGTTTAGTTTAGGACAAGAGACGGCCATGTTTATTATGGTTTAGTTTAGGACAAGAGACGGCCACGTTTATTATGGTTTAGTTTAGGACAAGAGGCGGCCATGTTTATTATGGTTTAGTTTAGAACAAGAGGCGGCCATGTTTATTATGGTTTAGTTTAGGACAAGAGACGGCCATGTTTATTATGGTTTAGTTTAGGACAAGAGACGGCCATGTTTATTATGGTTTAGTTTAGGACAAGAGGCGGCCATGTTTATTATGGTTTAGTTTAGGACAAGAGGCGGCCATGTTTATTATGGTTTAGTTTAGGACAAGAGGCGGCCATGTTTATTATGGTTTAGTTTAGGACAAGAGGCGGCCATGTTTATTATGGTTTAGTTTAGGACAAGAGACGGCCATGTTAATTATGGTTTAGGACAAGAGGCGGCCATGTTTATTATGGTTTAGGACAAGAGACGGCCATGTTTATTATGGTTTAGTTTAGGACAAGAGACGGCCATGTTTATTACGGTTTAGGACAAGAGACGGCCATGTTTATTACGGTTTAGGACAAGATGCGGCCATGTTTATTATGGTTTAGGACAAAAGGCGGCCATGTTTATTATGGTTTAGGACAAGAGATGGCCATGTTAATTATGGTTTAGTTTAGGACAAGAGACGGCCATGTTTATTATAGTTTAGGACAAGAGGCGGCCATGTTTATTATGGTTTAGTTTAGGACAAGAGACGGCCATGTTTATTATGGTTTAGTTTAGGACAAGAGACGGCCACGTTTATTATGGTTTAGTTTAGGACAAGAGGCGGCCATGTTTATTATGGTTTAGTTTAGGACAAGAGGCGGCCATGTTTATTATGGTTTAGTTTAGGACAAGAGACGGCCATGTTTATTATGGTTTAGTTTAGGACAAGAGACGGCCATGTTTATTATGGTTTAGTTTAGGACAAGAGGCGGCCATGTTTATTATGGTTTAGTTTAGGACAAGAGGCGGCCATGTTTATTATGGTTTAGTTTAGGACAAGAGGCGGCCATGTTTATTATGGTTTAGTTTAGGACAAGAGGCGGCCATGTTTATGGTTTAGTTTAGGACAAGAGACGGCCATGTTTATTACGGTTTAGCACAAGATGCGTCCATATTTATTATGGTTTAGGACAAGAAACGGCCATGTTTATTATGATTTAGGACAAGAGGCGGCCATGTTTATTATGGTTTAGGACAAGAGGCGGCCATGTTTATTATGGTTTAGGACAAGAAGCGGCCATGTTAATTATGGTTTAGGACAAGAGGCGGCCATGTTTATTATGGTTTAGGACAAGAAGCGGCCATGTTTATTATGGTTTAGGACAAGAGGCGGCCATGCGTATTATGGTTTAGGACAAGAAGCGGCCATGTTTATTATGGTTTAGGACAAGAGGTGGCCATGTTTATTATGGTTTAGGACAAGAAGCGGCCATGTTTATTATGGTTTAGGACAAGAGACGGCCATGTTTATTATGGTTTAGTTTAGGAAAAGAGACGGCCATGTTTATTATGGTTTAGTTTAGGACAAGAGGTGGCCATGTTTATTATGGTTTAGGACAAGAGGCGGCCATGTTTATTATGGTTTAGGACAAGAGGCGGCCATGTTTATTATGGTTTAGGACAAGAGACGGCCATGTTTATCATGGTTTAGGACAAGAGACGGCCATGTTTATTATGGTTTAGGACAAGAGACGGCCATGTTTATTATGATTTAGGACAAGAGGCGGCCATGTTTATTATGGTTTAGGACAAGAGACGGCCATGTTTATTATGGTTTAGGACAAGAGACGGCCATGTTTATTATGGTTTAGTTTAGGACAAGAGACAGACATGTTTATTATAGTTTAGGACAAGAGGTGGCCATGTTTATTATGGTTTAGGACAAGAGGCGGCCATGTTAATTATGGTTTAGTTTAGGACAAGAGATGGCCATGTTTATTACGGTTTAAGACAAGAGATGGCCATGTTTATTATGGTTTAGTTTAGGACAAGAGACGGCCATGTTTATTATGGTTTAGGACAAGAGGCGGCCATGTTTATTATGGTTTATTTAGCACAAGAGGTGGCGATGTTTATTATGGTTTAGTTTAGGACAAGAGACGGCCATGTTTATTATGGTTTAGGACAAGAGACGGCCATGTTTATTATGGTTTAGGACAAGAGGCGTCCACGTTTATTATGGTTTAGGACAAGAGGCGGCCATGTTTATTATGGTTTAGTTTAGGACAAGAGGCGGCCATGTTAATTATGGTTTAGTTTAGGACAAGAGGCGGCCATGTTTATTATGGTTTAGGACAAGAGGCGGCCATGTTTATTATGGTTTAGTTTAGGACAAGAGGCGGCCCTGTTAATTATGGTTTAATTTAGGACAAGAGGCGGCCATGTTTATTATGGTTTAGGACAAGAGGCGGCCATGTTAATTATGGTTTAGTTTAGGACAAGAGGCGGCCATGTTAATTATGGTTTAGGACAAGAGGCGGCCATGTTTATTATGGTTTAGGACAAGAGGCGGCCATGTTAATTATGGTTTAATTTAGGACAAGAGGCGGCCATGTTAATTATGGTTTAATTTAGGACAAGAGGCGGCCATGTTTATTATGGTTTAGGACAAGAGGCGGCCATGTTAATTATGGTTTAGTTTAGGACAAGAGGCGGCCATGTTAATTATGGTTTAGTTTAGGACAAGAGGCGGCCATGTTTATTATGGTTTAGTTTAGGACAAGAGGCGGCCATGTTTATTATGGTTTAGGACAAGAGGCGGCCATGTTAATTATGGTTTAGTTTAGGACAAGAGGCGGCCATGTTTATTATGGTTTAGTTTAGGACAAGAGGCAGCGATGTTTACTATGGTTTAGGACAAGAGGCGGCCATGTTTATTATGGTTTAGGACAAGAGGCAGCGATGTTTACTATGGTTTAGGACAAGAGGCGGCCATGTTTATTATGGTTTAGGACAAGAGGCGGCCATGTTAATTATGGTTTAGTTTAGGACAAGAAGCGGCCATGTTTATTATGGTTTAGGACAAGAGGCGGCCATGTTAATTATGGTTTAGTTTAGGACAAGAGGCGGCCATGTTTATTATCGTTTAGGACAAGAGGCAGCCATGTTTATTATCGTTTAGGACAAGAGACGGCCATGTTTATTATGGGGTAGTTCAGGAAAAGAATTGGTTCATTAATGGAGAAAACTCCACAGAATGGTAACGTACCGAGGACTCCCAGTCTGTAGTTCATAGTGACCACAATCACATTGCCATAGGCGGCCAGGACACTACCGTCAAACATGTTCCCGGTGCCGTCCATGTAGGATCCGCCGTGGATAAACATCATGACCGGCTTCTTCCCACTGTCACGGATATCTGCAAAATGTAGACAAAATGATATCACAAGATTATCAGCGGTAAGAACAGAAGATCCCCTAGTGATCTCTACAATACTATTATGATAGAGCCCTGTGGTAAACACTAACCTCTACTATGATAGAGCCCTGTGGTAAACACTAACCCCCTAGTATGATAGAGCCCTGTGGTAAATACTAACCTATACTATGATAGAGCCCTGTGGTAAACACTTACCCCTACTATGATAGAGCCCTATGGTAAATACTAACCTATACTATGATAGAGCCCTGTGGTAAATACTAACCCCCTACTATGATAGAACCCTATGGTAAATACTAACCTCTACTATGATAGAGCCCTGTGGTAAATACTAACCCCCTACTGTGATAGAGCCCTATGGTACATACTTACCCCTATTATGATAGAGCCCTATGGTAAATACTAACCCCACTATGATAGAGCTCTATAGTAAATACTAACCCCTATTATGATAGAGCCCTGTGGTAAATACTAATGCCCTACTATGATAGAGCTCTATGGTAAATACTAACGCCCTACTATGATAGAGCTCTATAGTAAGTACTAACCCCGCCCCTATTATAGAGCTCTATAGTAAAATACTAACCCCTACCATGATAGAGCTCTATAGTAAAATACTAACCCCCTACTATGATAGAGCTCTGTAGTAAAATACTAACCCCCTACTATAATAGAGCTCTATGGTAAAATACTAACCCCTACTATGATAGAGATCTACAGTAAATACTAACCCCCTACTATGATAGAGCTCTGTAGTAAATAATAACCCCTACTATGATAGAGCTCTGTAATAACCCCCTACTATGAGAGGGCTCTATGGTAAAATACTAACCCCTACTATTATAGAGCTCTGTAGTAAAATACTGACCCCCTACAATGATAGAGCTCTGCAGTAAAATACTGACCCCCTACAATGATAGAGCTCTGCAGTAAAATACTGACCCCTACTATGGTAGAGCTCTATAGTAACATACTGACCCCTACTATGGTAGAGCTCTATAGTAAAATACTGACCCCTACTATGATAGAGCTCTATAGTAAAATACTAACCCTTACTAGGATAGAGCTCTGCAGTAAATACAAACTCCTACTAGGATAGAGCTCTAAAGCAAATACTAACTCCTATGATAGAGCTGTATGGTAAAATACTGACCCCTACTATGACAGAGCTCTGCAGTAAATACTAACTCCTACTAGGATAGCGCTGTATAGTAAATACTAATCCCTACTATTATAGAGATCTATAGTAAATACTAACTCCTACTATGATAGAGCTCTGTGGTAAAATACTAACTCCCTACTATGATAGAGCTCTATAGTAAAATACTAACTCCCTACTATAATAGAGCTCTATGGTAAAATACTAACTCCCTACTATAATAGAGCTCTATGGTAAAATACTAACTCCCTACTATAATAGAGCTCTATGGTAAAATACTAACTCCCTACTATGATAGAGCTCTATGGTAAAATACTAACTCCCTACTATAATAGAGCTCTATGGTAAAATACTAACTCCCTACTATGACAGAGCTCTATAGTAAAATAATAACCCCTACTATAATAGAGCTCTATGGTAAAATACTAACTCCCTACTATAATAGAGCTCTATGGTAAAATACTAACTCCCTACTATAATAGAGCTCTATGGTAAAATACTAACTCCCTACTATAATAGAACTCTATGGTAAAATACTAACTCCCTACTATAATAGAGCTCTATGGTAAAATACTAACTCCCTACTATAATAGAGCTCTATAGTAAAATAATAACCCCTACAATGATAAAGCTCTGTGGTAAAATACTAACTCCCTACTATGATAGAGCTCTATAGTAAAATACTAACTCCCTACTATAATAGAGCTCTATGGTAAAATACTAACTCCCTACTATAATAGAGCTCTATGGTAAAATACTAACTCCCTACTATAATAGAGCTCTATGGTAAAATACTAACTCCCTACTATAATAGAGCTCTATGGTAAAATACTAACTCCCTACTATAATAGAACTCTATGGTAAAATACTAACTCCCTACTATAATAGAGCTCTATGGTAAAATACTAACTCCCTACTATGATAGAGCTCTATAGTAAAATAATAACCCCTATGATAGAGCTCTATAGTAAATCCTACTATGCTAGAGCTCTGTGGTAAAATACTAATCCCTACTATGATAGAGCTTTATAGTTAAATACTGACCCCTACTATGATAGAGCTCTATGGTAAAATACTTACCCCTACTATGATAGAGCTCTATAGTAAAATACTAACCCTCTACTAAGATAGAGCTCTGCAGTAAAATACTGATCACTACTATGATAGAGCTCTATAGTAAATACTAACTCCTACTAGGATAGCGCTGTATAGTAAATACTAATCCCTACTATGATAGAGCTCTATAGTAAATACTAACTCCTACTATGATAGAGCTCTGTGGTAAAATACTGATCCCTACTATGATAGAGCTCTATAGTAAAATAATAACCCCTACAATGATAGAGCTCTGTAGTAAAATACTGATCACTACTATGATAGAGCTCTATAGTAAAATAATAACCCCTATGATAGAGCGCTATAGTAAATACTAACTCCTACTATGATAGAGCTCTATAGTAAATACTAACTCCTACTATGCTAGAGCTCTGTGGTAAAATACTAATCCCTACTATGATAGAGCTTTATAGTTAAATACTGACCCCTACTATGATAGAGCTCTATGGTAAAATACTTACCCCTACTATGATAGAGCTCTATAGTAAAATACTAACCCCCTACTATGATAGAGCTCTATAGTAAAATAATAACCCCTACAATGATAGAGCTCTGTAGTAAAATACTGATCACTACTATGATAGAGCTCTATAGTAAATACTAACTCCTACTATGATAGAGCTCTATAGTAAATACTAACTCCTACTATGCTAGAGCTCTGTGGTAAAAGACTAATCCCTACTATGATAGAGCTCTATAGTAAAATACTGACCCCTACTATGATAGAGCACTATGGTAAAATACTTACTCCTACTATGATAGAGCTCTATAGTAAAATGCTAACCCCCTACTATGATAGAGCTCTATAGTAAAATACTGACCCCTACTATGATAGAGCTCTATAGTAAAATACTGACCCCACTATGATAGAGCTCTATAGTAAAATAATAACCCCTACAATGATAGAGCTCTGTAGTAAAATACTAACTCCTATGATAGAGCTCAATGGTAAAATACTAACCCCTATGATAGAGCTCTATAGTAAATACTAACTCCTACTATGCTAGAGCTCTGTGGTAAAATACTAATCCCTACTATGATAGAGCTTTATAGTTAAATACTGACCCCTACTATGATAGAGCTCTATGGTAAAATACTTACCCCTACTATGATAGAGCTCTATAGTAAAATACTAACCCCCTACTATGATAGAGCTCTATAGTAAAATACTGACCCCTACTATGATAGAGCTCTATAGCAAAATACTGACCCCACTACGATAGAGCTCTATAGTAAAATAATAACCCCTGCAATGATAGAGCTCTGTAGTAAAATACTGATCACTACTATGATAGAGCTCTATGGTAAAATACTAACTCCCTACTATAATAGAGCTCTATAGTAAAATACTAACCCCCTACTATGATAGAGCTCTATAGTAAAATAATAACCCCTACTATGATAGAGCTCTATAGTAAAATACTGACCCCTACTATGATAGAGCTCTATAGTAAAATACTAACCCCTACTATGATAGAGCTCTATGGTAAAATACTAATCCCTACTATGATAGAGCTCAATAGTAAAATAATAATCCCTACTATGATAGAGCTCTATAGTAAAATACTAATCCCTACTATGATAGAGCTCTATAGTAAAATACTGACCCCTACTATGATAGAGCTCTATAGTAAAATACTAATCCCTACTATGATAGAGCTCTATAGTAAAATAATAACCCCTACTATGATAGAGCTCTATAGTAAAATACTAATCCCTACTATGATAGAGCTCTATAGTAAAATACTAATCCCTACTATGATAGAGCTCTATAGTAAAATACTAATCCCTACTATGATAGAGCTCTATAGTAAAATACTGACCCCTACTATGATAGAGCTCTATAGTAAAATACTAACCCCTACTATGGTAGAGCTCTATAGTAAAATACTAATCCCTACTATGATAGAGCTTTATAGTTAAATACTGACCCCTACTATGATAGAGCTCTATGGTAAAATACTTACCCCTACTATGATAGAGCTCTATAGTAAAATACTAACCCCCTACTAAGATAGAGCTCTGTAGTAAAATACTGATCACTACTATGATAGAGCTCTATAGTAAATACTAACTCCTACTAGGATAGCGCTGTATAGTAAATACTAATCCCTACTATTATAGAGCTCTATAGTAAATACTAACTCCTACTATGATAGAGCTCTGTGGTAAAATACTGATCCCTACTATGATAGAGCTCTATAGTAAAATAATAACCCCTACAATGATAGAGCTCTGTAGTAAAATACTGATCACTACTATGATAGAGCTCTATAGTAAAATAATAACCCCTATGATAGAGCGCTATAGTAAATACTAACTCCTACTATGATAGAGCTCTATAGTAAATACTAACTCCTACTATGCTAGAGCTCTGTGGTAAAATACTAATCCCTACTATGATAGAGCTTTATAGTTAAATACTGACCCCTACTATGATAGAGCTCTATGGTAAAATATTTACCCCTACTATGATAGAGCTCTATAGTAAAATACTAACCCCCTACTATGATAGAGCTCTATAGTAAAATAATAACCCCTACAATGATAGAGCTCTGTAGTAAAATACTGATCACTACTATGATAGAGCTCTATAGTAAATACTAACTCCTACTATGATAGAGCTCTATAGTAAATACTAACTCCTACTATGCTAGAGCTCTGTGGTAAAAGACTAATCCCTACTATGATAGAGCTCTATAGTAAAATACTGACCCCTACTATGATAGAGCTCTATGGTAAAATACTTACCCCTACTATGATAGAGCTCTATAGTAAAATACTAACCCCCTACTATGATAGAGCTCTATAGTAAAATACTGACCCCTACTATGATAGAGCTCTATAGCAAAATACTGACCCCACTACGATAGAGCTCTATAGTAAAATAATAACCCCTGCAATGATAGAGCTCTGTAGTAAAATACTGATCACTACTATGATAGAGCTCTATGGTAAAATACTAACTCCCTACTATAATAGAGCTCTATAGTAAAATACTAACCCCCTACTATGATAGAGCTCTATAGTAAAATAATAACCCCTACTATGATAGAGCTCTATAGTAAAATACTGACCCCTACTATGATAGAGCTCTATAGTAAAACACTAACCCCTACTATGATAGAGCTCTATAGTAAAATACTAATCCCTACTATGATAGAGCTCTATAGTAAAATACTAATCCCTACTATGATAGAGCTCTATAGTAAAATACTAATCCCTACTATGATAGAGCTCTATGGTAAAATACTAACTCCCTACTATAATAGAGCTCTATGGTAAAATACTAACTCCCTACTATAATAGAGCTCTATAGTAAAATACTAATCCCTACTATGATAGAGCTCTATAGTAAAATACTAACTCCCTACTATGATAGAGCTCTATGGTAAAATACTAACTCCCTACTATAATAGAGCTCTATAGTAAAATACTAATCCCTACTATGATAGAGCTCTATAGTAAAATACTAATCCCTACTATGATAGAGCTCTATAGTAAAATACTGACCCCTACTATGATAGAGCTCTATAGTAAAATACTAACCCCTACTATGATAGAGCTCTATAGTAAAATACTAATCCCTACTATGATAGAGCTCTATAGTAAAATAATAACCCCTACTATGATAGAGCTCTGCAGTAAAATACTGACCCCTACTATGATAGAGCTCTGTGGTAAAATACTAATCCCTGCTATGATAGAGCTCTAAAGCAAATACTAACTTCTATGATAGAGCTCTATGGTAAAATACTAACCCCTACTATGACAGAGCTCTATAGTAAGTACTAACTCCTACTATGATAGAGCTCTGTGGTAAAATACTAATCCCTACTATGATAGAGCTCTGCAGTAAAATACTGACCCCCTACTATGGTAGAGCTCTATAGTAAAATACTTACCCCTACTATGATAGAGATCTGCAGTAAATACTAACTCCTACTAGGATAGCGCTGTATAGTAAATACTAACCCCTACTATGATAGAGCTCTATAGTAAATACTAACTGATACTATGATAGAGCTCTGTGGTAAAATACTAACTCCCTACTATGATAGAGCTTTATAGTTAAATACTGACCCCTACTATGATAGAGCTCTATGGTAAAATACTTACCCCTACTATGATAGAGCTCTATAGTAAAATACTAACCCCATACTATGATAGAGCTCTATAGTAAAATAATAACCCCTACAATGATAGAGCTCTGTAGTAAAATACTGATCACTACTATGATAGAGCTCTATAGTAAAATAATAACCCCTATGATAGAGCTCTATAGTAAATACTAACTCCTACTATGATAGAGCTCTATAGTAAATACTAACTCCTACTATGATAGAGCTCTGTGGTAAAATACTAATCCATATTATGATAGAGCTTTATAGTTAAATACTGACCCCTACTATGATAGAGCTCTATGGTAAAATACTTACCCCAACTATGATAGAGCTCTATAGTAAAATACTAACCCCCTACTATGATAGAGCTCTATAGTAAAATACTGACCCCTACTATGATAGAGCTCTATAGTAAAATACTGACCCCACTATGATAGAGCTCTATAGTAAAATAATAACCCCTACAATGATAGAGCTCTGTAGTAAAATACTAACTCCTAGGATAGAGCTTAATGGTAAAATACTAACCCCTATGAAAGAGCTCTATAGTAAATACTAACTCCTACTATGATAGAGCTCTATAGTAAATACTAACTCCTACTATGATAGAGCTCTGTGGTAAAATACTAATCCCTACTATGATAGAGCTTTATAGTTAAATACTGACCCCTACTATGATAGAGCTCTATGGTAAAATACTGACCCCTACTATGATAGAGCTCTATAGTAAAATACTAACCCCGTACTATGATAGAGCTCTATAGTAAAATACTAACCCCACTATGATAGAGCTCTATAGTAAATTAATAACCCCTACAATGATAGAGCTCTGTAGTAAAATACTGATCACTACTATGATAGAGCTCTATAGTAAAATAATAACCCCTACTATGATAGAGCTCTGTAGTAAAATACTGATCCCTGCTATACTAGAGCTCTATAGAAAAATACTAACCCCCTACTATGATAGAGCTCTGTGGTAAAATACTGACCCATACTATGATAGAGCGCTATAGTAAAATGCTAACCCCCTACTATGATAGAGCACTCTAGTAAAATACTGATCCCTACTATGATAGAGCTCTATAGTAAAATACTGATCCCTACTATGATAGAGCTCTGTAGTAAAATACTGATCCCTACTATGATAGAGCTCTGTAGTAAAATACTAACCCCACTATGATAGAGCTCTGTAGTAAAATGCTCACCCCCTACTATAATAGAGCTCTATGGTAAAATCCTCACCCCCTACTATGATAGAGCTCAATGGTAAAATCCTCACCCCCTACTATGATAGAGCTCTATGGTAAAATCCTCACCCCCTACTATAATAGAGCTCTATGGTAACATCCTCACCCCCGTACTATGATAGAGCTCTACAGTAAAATACTAACCCCCTACTATAATAGAGCTCTATGGTAAAATACTAAATCCCTACTATAATAGAGCTCTATGGTAAAATACTAACTCCCTACTATAATAGAGCTCTATGGTAAAATACTAAAGCCCTACTATAACAGAGCTCTATGGTAAAATACTAACTCCCTACTATGATAGAGCTCTATGGTAAAATACTAATCCCTACTATAATAGAGCTCTATGTTAAAATACTAACGCCCTACTATAATAGAGCTCTATGGTAAAATACTAACTCCCTACTATAATAGAGCTCTATGGTAAAATACTAACTCCCTACTATAATAGAGCTCTATGGTAAAATACTAACTCCCTACTATAATAGAGCTCTATGGTAAAATACTAACTCCCTACTATAATAGAGCTCTATGGTAAAATACTAACTCCCTACTATAATAGAGCTCTATGGTAAAATACTAACTCCCTACTATAATAGAGCTCTATGGTAAAATACTAACTCCCTACTATAATAGAGCTCTATGGTAAAATACTAACTCCCTACTATAATAGAGCTCTATGGTAAAATACTAACTCCCTACTATAATAGAGCTCTATGGTAAAATCCTCACCCCCTACTATGATAGAGCTCAATGGTAAAATCCTCACCCCCTACTATGATAGAGCTCTATGGTAAAATCCTCACCCCCTACTATAATAGAGCTCTATGGTAACATCCTCACCCCCGTACTATGATAGAGCTCTACAGTAAAATACTAACCCCCCTACTATAATAGAGCTCTATGGTAAAATACTAAATCCCTACTATAATAGAGCTCTATGGTAAAATACTAACTCCCTACTATAATAGAGCTCTATGGTAAAATACTAACTCCCTACTATAATAGAGCTCTATGGTAAATTACTAACTCCCTACTATAATAGAGCTCTATGGTAAAATACTAACTCCCTACTATAATAGAGCTCTATGGTAAAATACTAAATCCCTACTATAATAGAGCTCTATGGTAAAATACTAACTCCCTACTATAATAGAGCTCTATGGTAAAATACTAAATCCCTACTATAATAGAGCTCTATGGTAAAATACTAACTCCCTACTATGATAGAGCTCTATGGTAAAATACTAACTCCCTACTATAATAGAGCTCTATGGTAAAATACTAACTCCCTACTATAATAGAGCTCTATGGTAAAATACTAACTCCCTACTATAATAGAGCTCTATGGTAAAATACTAACTCCCTACTATAATAGAGCTCTATGGTAAAATACTAACTCCCTACTATAATAGAGCTCTATGGTAAAATACTAACTCCCTACTATAATAGAGCTCTATGGTAAAATACTAACTCCCTACTATAATAGAGCTCTATGGTAAAATACTAACTCCCTACTATAATAGAGCTCTATGGTAAAATACTAACTCCCTACTATAATAGAGCTCTATGGTAAAATACTAACTCCCTACTATAATAGAGCTCTATGGTAAAATACTAACTCCCTACTATGACAGAGCTCTATAGTAAAATAATAACCCCTACTATGACAGAGCTCTATGGTAAAATACTAACTCCCTACTATAATAGAGCTCTATGGTAAAATACTAACTCCCTACTATAATAGAGCTCTATGGTAAAATACTAACTCCCTACTATAATAGAGCTCTATGGTAAAATACTAACTCCCTACTATAATAGAGCTCTATGGTAAAATACTAACTCCCTACTATAATAGAGCTCTATGGTAAAATACTAACTCCCTACTATAATAGAGCTCTATGGTAAAATACTAACTCCCTACTATAATAGAGCTCTATAGTAAAATAATAACCCCTACTATGACAGAGCTCTATGGTAAAATACTAACTCCCTACTATAATAGAGCTCTATGGTAAAATACTAACTCCCTACTATAATAGAGCTCTATGGTAAAATACTAACTCCCTACTATAATAGAGCTCTATGGTAAAATACTAACTCCCTACTATAATAGAGCTCTATGGTAAAATACTAACTCCCTACTATAATAGAGCTCTATGGTAAAATACTAACTCCCTACTTTAATAGAGCTCTATGGTAAAATACTAACTCCCTACTATAATAGAGCTCTATGGTAAAATACTAACTCCCTACTATAATAGAGCTCTATGGTAAAATACTAACTCCCTACTATGACAGAGCTCTATAGTAAAATAATAACCCCTACTATGATAGAGCTCTATGGTAAAATACTAACTCCCTACTATAATAGAGCTCTATGGTAAAATACTAACTCCCTACTATAATAGAGCTCTATGGTAAAATACTAACTCCCTACTATAATAGAGCTCTATGGTAAAATCCTCACCCCCTATTATGATAGAGCTCAATGGTAAAATCCTCACCCCCTACTATGATAGAGCTCTATGGTAAAATCCTCACCCCCTACTATAATAGAGCTCTATGGTAACATCCTCACCCCCGTACTATGATAGAGCTCTACAGTAAAATACTAACCCCCCTACTATAATAGAGCTCTATGGTAAAATACTAAATCCCTACTATAATAGAGCTCTATGGTAAAATACTAACTCCCTACTATAATAGAGCTCTATGGTAAAATACTAAATCCCTACTATAATAGAGCTCTATGGTAAAATACTAACTCCCTACTATGATAGAGCTCTATGGTAAAATACTAACTCCCTACTATAATAGAACTCTATGGTAAAATACTAACTCCCTACTATAATAGAGCTCTATGGTAAAATACTAACTCCCTACTATAATAGAGCTCTATGGTAAAATACTAACTCCCTACTATAATAGAGCTCTATGGTAAAATACTAACTCCCTACTATAATAGAGCTCTATGGTAAAATACTAACTCCCTACTATAATAGAACTCTATGGTAAAATACTAACTCCCTACTATAATAGAGCTCTATGGTAAAATACTAACTCCCTACTATAATAGAGCTCTATGGTAAAATACTAACTCCCTACTATAATAGAGCTCTATGGTAAAATACTAACTCCCTACTATAATAGAGCTCTATGGTAAAATACTAACTCCCTACTATAATAGAGCTCTATGGTAAAATACTAACTCCCTACTATGACAGAGCTCTATAGTAAAATAATAACCCCTACTGTGACAGAGCTCTATCGTAAAATAATAACCCCTACTATGATAGAGCTCTGTAGTAAGGATAGGAGGGGGAAAAATCTCCGGATCCTCGGTGCCACCCGTTGCAATAAACTTCAGAAGTCACTGGTACAGTTAAAAGTTTCTTTATTCACCTATGTCAGACGCGTTTTGAGGTTTAGGATCCTAAACCTCGAAACGCGTCTGACATAGGTGAATAAAGAAACTTTTAACTGTACCAGTGACTTCTGAAGTTTATTGCAACGGGTGGCGCCGAGGATCCGGAGTTTTTCCCCCCTCCTATCCTGATTATCTACTATGGAGTGAGGCTTCCACCTCCTCGACATCTCTGGACGGCTGCACCGTTCCTTCCACACCGAGTCAATCCAGGTTGCTGCATGTCTAATGCCACCAGGTAAGGTGAGTGGTTATTGCATATACCGCCAACTCTAAATATTCACATCTGATCAAACGTACTGCCCTATGAGAGCTCTGTAGTAAAATACTGATCCCTACTATGATAGAGCAACATTGACAGAGCTCTATAGTATAATATTGCTCCCTATACTGACAGAGCTCTATAGTATATTATTACTCCCTATACTGACAGAGCTCTATAGTATATTATTACTCCCTATACTGACAGAGCTCTATAGTATATTATTACTCCCTATACTGACAGAGCTCTATAGTATATTATTACTCCCTATACTGACAGAGCTCTATAGTATAATATTGCTCCCTATACTGACAGAGCTCTATAGTATATTATTACTCCCTATACTGACAGAGCTCTATAGTATATTATTACTCCCTATACTGACAGAGCTCTATAGTATATTATTACTCCCTATACTGACAGAGCTCTATAGTATATTATTACTTCTTATAGTGACAGAGCTCTATAGTATATTATTACTCCCTATACTGATAGAGCTCTATAGTATAATATTACTCCCTATACTGACAGAGCTCTATAGTATATTATTACTCCCTATACTGACAAAGCTCTATAGTATAATATTACTCCCTATACTGACAGAGCTCTATAGTATAATATCACTCCCTATACTGACAGAGCTCTATAGTATATTATTACTCCCTATACTGACAGAGCTCTATAGTATATTATTACTCCCTATACTGACATAGCTCCATAGTATATTATTACTCCCTATACTGACAGAGCTCTATAGTATATTATTACTCCCTATACTGACAGAGCTCTATAGTATATTATTACTCCCTATACTGACAAAGCTCTATAGTATAATATTACTCCCTATACTGACAGAGCTCTATAGTATAATATCACTCCCTATACTGACAGAGCTCTATAGTATATTATTACTCCCTATACAGATAGAGCTCTATAGTATATTATTACTCCCTATACTGACAGAGCTCTATAATATATTATTACTCCCTATACTGACAGAGCTCTATAGTATATTATTACTCCCTATACAGACAGAGCTCTATAGTATATTATTACTCCCTATACAGACAGAGCTCTATAGTATATTATTACTCCCTATACTGACAGAGCTCTATAGTATATTATTACTCCCTATACTGACAGAGCTCTATAGTATATTATTACTCCCTATACTGACAGAGCTCTCTAGTATATTATTACTCCCTATACTGACAGAGCTCTCTAGTATAATATTACTCCCTATACTGACAGAGCTCTATAGTATATTATTACTCCCTATACTGACAGAGCTCTATAGTATATTATTACTCCCTATACTGACAGAGCTCTATAGTATAATATTACTCCCTATACTGACAGAGCTCTATAGTATATTATTACTCCCTATACAGATAGAGCTCTATAGTATATTATTACTCCCTATACTGACAGAGCTCTATAGTATATCATTACTCCCTATACTGACAGAGCTCTATAGTACATTATTACTCCCTATACTGTCAGAGCTCTATAGTATATTATTACTCCATATACTGACAGAGCTCTATAGTATATTATTACTCCCTATACTGAGAGAGCTTTATAGTATATTATTACTCCCTATACTGTCAGAGCTCTATAGTATATTATTACTCTCTATACTGACATAGCTCCATAGAATATTATTCCTCCCTATACTGACAGAGCTCTATAGTATATTATTACTCCCTATACTGAGAGAGCTTTATAGTATATTATTACTCCCTATACTGACAGAGCTCCATAGTATATTATTACTCCCTACACTGACAGAGCTCTATAGTATATTATTTCTCCCTATACTGACAGAGCTCTATAGTATATTATTACTCCCTATACTGACAGAGCTCTATAGTATATTATTACTCCCTATACTGACAGAGCTCTATAGTATAATATTGCTCCCTATACTGACAGAGCTCTATAGTATATTATTACTCCCTATACTGACAGAGCTCTATAGTATATTATTACTCCCTATACTGACAGAGCTCTATAGTATATTATTACTCCCTATACTGACAGAGCTCTATAGTATATTATTACTCCCTATACTGACAGAGCTCTATAGTATAATATTGCTCCCTATACTGACAGAGCTCTATAGTATATTATTACTCCCTATACTGACAGAGCTCTATAGTATATTATTACTCCCTATACTGACAGAGCTCTATAGTATATTATTACTCCCTATACTGACAGAGCTCTATAGTATATTATTACTTCTTATAGTGACAGAGCTCTATAGTATATTATTACTCCCTATACTGATAGAGCTCTATAGTATAATATTGCTCCCTATACTGACAGAGCTCTATAGTATATTATTACTCCCTATACTGACAAAGCTCTATAGTATAATATTACTCCCTATACTGACAGAGCTCTATAGTATAATATCACTCCCTATACTGACAGAGCTCTATAGTATATTATTACTCCCTATACTGACAGAGCTCTATAGTATATTATTACTCCCTATACTGACATAGCTCCATAGTATATTATTACTCCCTATACTGACAGAGCTCTATAGTATATTATTACTCCCTATACTGACAGAGCTCTATAGTATATTATTACTCCCTATACTGACAAAGCTCTATAGTATAATATTACTCCCTATACTGACAGAGCTCTATAGTATAATATCACTCCCTATACTGACAGAGCTCTATAGTATATTATTACTCCCTATACAGATAGAGCTCTATAGTATATTATTACTCCCTATACTGACAGAGCTCTATAATATATTATTACTCCCTATACTGACAGAGCTCTATAGTATATTATTACTCCCTATACAGACAGAGCTCTATAGTATATTATTACTCCCTATACAGACAGAGCTCTATAGTATATTATTACTCCCTATACTGACAGAGCTCTATAGTATATTATTACTCCCTATACTGACAGAGCTCTATAGTATATTATTACTCCCTATACTGACAGAGCTCTCTAGTATATTATTACTCCCTATACTGACAGAGCTCTCTAGTATAATATTACTCCCTATACTGACAGAGCTCTATAGTATATTATTACTCCCTATACTGACAGAGCTCTATAGTATATTATTACTCCCTATACTGACAGAGCTCTATAGTATAATATTACTCCCTATACTGACAGAGCTCTATAGTATATTATTACTCCCTATACAGATAGAGCTCTATAGTATATTATTACTCCCTATACTGACAGAGCTCTATAGTATATCATTACTCCCTATACTGACAGAGCTCTATAGTACATTATTACTCCCTATACTGTCAGAGCTCTATAGTATATTATTACTCCATATACTGACAGAGCTCTATAGTATATTATTACTCCCTATACTGAGAGAGCTTTATAGTATATTATTACTCCCTATACTGTCAGAGCTCTATAGTATATTATTACTCTCTATACTGACATAGCTCCATAGAATATTATTCCTCCCTATACTGACAGAGCTCTATAGTATATTATTACTCCCTATACTGAGAGAGCTTTATAGTATATTATTACTCCCTATACTGACAGAGCTCCATAGTATATTATTACTCCCTACACTGACAGAGCTCTATAGTATATTATTTCTCCCTATACTGACAGAGCTCTATAGTATATTATTACTCCCTATACTGACATAGCTCCATAGTATATTATTACTCCCTATACTGACAGAGCTCTATAGTATATTATTACTCCCTATACTGACATAGCTCCATAGTATATTATTACTCCCAATACTGACAGAGCTCTATAGTATATTATTACTCTCTATACTGACAGAGCTCCATAGTATATTATTACTCCCTATACTGACATAGCTCCATAGTATATTATTACTCCCTATACTGACAGAGCTCTATAGTATATTATTACTTCCTATACTGACAGAGCTCCATAGTATATTATTACTCCCTACACTGACAGAGCTCTATAGTATATTATTACTCCCTATACTGACAGAGCTCTATAGTATATTATTACTCCCTATACTGACATAGCTCCATAGTATATTATTACTCCCTATACTGACAGAGCTCTATAGTATATTATTACTCCCTATACTGACAGAGCTCTATAGTATATTATTACTCCCTATACTGACATAGCTCCATAGTATATTATTACCCCCTATACTGACAGAGCTCTATAGTATATTATTACTCCCTATACTGACATAGCTCCATAGTATATTATTACTCCCAATACTGACAGAGCTCTATAGTATATTATTACTCTCTATACTGACATAGCTCCATAGTATATTATTACTCCCTATACTGACATAGCTCCATAGTATATTATTACTCCCTATACTGACAGAGCTCTATAGTATATTATTACTTCCTATACTGACAGAGCTCTATAGTATATTATTACTCCCTATACTGACAGAGCTCTATAGTATATTATTACTTCCTATACTGACAACGCTCTATAGTATATTATTACTCCCTATACTGACAAAGCTCTATAGTATATTATTACTCCCTATACTGACAGAGCTCTATAGTATATTATTACTTCCTATACTGACAACGCTCTATAGTATATTATTACTCCCTATACTGACAAAGCTCTATAGTATATTATTACTCCCTATACTGACATAGCTCCATAGTATATTATTACTCCCTATACTGACATAGCTCCATAGTATATTATTACTCCCTATACTGACAGAGCTCTATAGTATATTATTACTCCCTATACTGACATAGCTCCATAGTATATTATTACCCCCTATACTGACAGAGCTCTATAGTATATTATTACTTCCTATACTGACATAGCTCCATAGTATATTATTACTCCCAATACTGACAGAGCTCTATAGTATATTATTACTCTCTATACTGACAGAGCTCCATAGTATATTATTACTCCCTATACTGACATAGCTCCATAGTATATTATTACTCCCTATACTGACAGAGCTCTATAGTATATTATTACTCCCTATACTGACAGAGCTCCATAGTATATTATTACTCCCTACACTGACAGAGCTCTATAGTATATTATTACTCCCTATACTGACAACGCTCTATAGTATATTATTACTCCCTATACTGACAAAGCTCTATAGTATATTATTACTCCCTATACTGACATAGCTCCATAGTATATTATTACTCCCTATACTGACAGAGCTCTATAGTATATTATTACTCTCTATACTGACAGAGCTTTATAGTATATTATTACTCCCTATACTGACAGAGCTCTATAGTGTATTATTACTCTCTATACTGTCAGAGCTCTATAGTATATTATTACCCCCTATACTGACAGAGCACTATAGTATATCATTACTCCCTATAATGACAGAGCTTTATAGTATATTATTACTCCCTATACTGACAGAGCTCCATAGTATATTATTACTCCCTACACTGACAGAGCTTTATAGTATATTATTACTCCCTATACTGACAGAGCTCCATAGTATATTATTACTCCCTACACTGACAGAGCTCTATAGTATATTATTACTCCCTATACTGGCAGAGCTCTATAGTATATTATTACTCCCTATACTGACAGAGTTCCATAGTATATTATTACTCCCTATACTGAGAGAGCTTTATAGTATATTGTTAATCCCTATACTGACAGAGCTCTATAGTATATTATTACTCTCTATACTGACAGAGCTCTATAGTATATTATTACTCTCTATACTGACAGAGCTCTATAGTATATTATTACTCCCTATACTGACAGAGCTCTATAGTATATTATTACTCCTTATACTGACAGAGCTCTATAGTATATTATTACTCCCTATACTGTCAGAGCTCTATAGTATATTATTACTCTCTATACTGTCAGAGCTCTATAGTATATTATTACTCCCTATACTGACAGAGCTCTATAGTATATTATTACTCCCTATAATGACAGAGCTCTACAGTATATTATTACTCTCTATACTGACAGAGCTCTATAGTATATTATTACTCCCTATACTGACAGAGCTTTATAATATATTACTACTCCCTATACTGACAGAGCTCTATAGTATATTATTATTCTTTATACTGACAGAGCTTTATAGTATATTATTCCCTATACTGACAAAGCTCTATAGTATATTATTACTCCCTATACTGACAGAGCTCTATAGTATATTATTAATTCTTATAGTGACAGAGCTCTATAGTATATTATTACTCTCTATACTGACAGAGCTCTATAGTATATTATTACTCCCTATACTGACAAAGCTCTATAGTATATTATTACTGCCTATACTGACAGATCTCTATAGTATTATGTTTTTCCCTATACTGACAGTGCATTGTTGTATATTATTACTCCCTATGCTGACAGAGCTCTATAATATATTATTACTCCCGATAGTGACAGAGTTCTATAGTATATTATTACTCCCTATACTGACAAAGCTCTATAGTATATTATTACTCCCTATACTGACAGAGTTCTATAGTATAGTATTACTCCCCATACTGACAAAGCTCTATAGTAGACTATTACTCCCTATACTGACAGAGCTCTATAGTATATTATTACTCCTTTTAGTGACAGAGCTCTATAGTATATTAATACTCCCTATACTGAAAGATATCTATAGTATATTTTTACTCCTTATAGTGAAAGAGCTCTATAGTAAACTATAACTATCTATACGGACAGAGCTCTATAGTATATTATTTTTCACTATACTGACAGAGCTCTATAGTATATTATTACTCCTTATATGACAGCTTTATAGTTTATTACTCTCTATACTGACAGAGCTCTATAGTATATTATTACTCCCTATACTGACAGAGCTCTATAGTATATTATTACTCCCTATACTGACAGAGCTCTAAAGTATATTATTACTCTATAGTAATAATACAGAACTCTATAGTATTATGTTTTTCCCTATACTGACAGTGCATTGCTGTATATCATTACTCCATATACTGACAAAGCTCTATAGTATATTATTACTCCCTATAATGACAGAGCTCTACAGTATATTATTACTCTCTATACTGACAGAGCTCTATAGTATATTATTACTCCCTATACTGACAGAGCTTTATAGTATATTATTACTCCCTATACTGACAGAGCTCTATAGTATATTATTATTCTTTATACTGACAGAGCTTTATAGTATACTATTCCCTATACTGACAAAGCTCTATAGTATATTATTACTCCCTATACTGACAGAGCTCTATAGTATATTATTACTTCTTATAGTGACAGAGCTCTGTAGTATATTATTACTCTCTATGCTGACAGAGCTCTTTAGTATATTATTACTCCCTATACTGACAAAGCTCTATAGTATATTATTACTCACTATACTGACAGATCTCTATAGTATTATGTTTTTCCCTATACTGACAGTGCATTGCTGTATATTATTACTCCCTATACTGACAGAGCTCTATAGTATATTATTACTCCAGATACTGACAGAGCTCTATAGTATATTATTACTCCTTATATGACAGAGCTTTATAGCTTATTACTCTCTATACTGACAGAGCTCTATAGTATATTACTTCCTATCCTGACAGAGCTCTATAGTATATTACTACTCCCTATACTGACAGATCTCTATAGTATATTATTACTCCCTATACTGACAGAGCTCTAAAGTATATTATTACTCCCTATACTGACAGAGCTCTATAGTATATTATTACTCCCTATACTGACAGATCTCTATAGTATATTATTACTCCCTATACTGACAGAGCTCTAAAGTATATTATTACTCCCTATACTGACAGAACTCTATAGTATTATGTTTTTCTCTATATTGAAAGTGCATTGCTGTATATTATTACTCCATATACTGACAAAGCTCTATAGTATATTATTACTCCCTATAATGACAGAGCTCTACAGTATATTATTACTCTCTATACTGACAGAGCTCTATAGTATATTATTACTCCCTATACTGACAGAGCTTTATAATATATTACTACTCCCTATACTGACAGAGCTCTATAGTATATTATTATTCTTTATACTGACAGAGCTTTATAGTATATTATTCCCTATACTGACAAAGCTCTATAGTATATTATTACTCCCTATACTGACAGAGCTCTATAGTATATTATTACTTCTTATAGTGACAGAGCTCTGTAGTATATTATTACTCTCTATACTGACAGAGCTCTATAGTATATTATTACTCCCTAACTGACAAAGCTCTATAGTATATTATTACTGCCTATACTGACAGATCTCTATAGTATTATGTTTTTCCCTATACTGACAGTGCATTGCTGTATATTATTGGTCCCTATACTGACAGAGCTCTATATTATATTATTACTCTCTATACTGACAGAGCTCTATAGTATATTATTACTCCCTAAACTGACAGACCTCTATAGTATATTATTACTCCCTATACTGACAAAGCTCTGTAGTATATTATTACTCCCTATACTGACAGAGCTCTATAGTATATTATTACTCCCTATACTGACAAAGCTCTATAGATGATTATTACTCCCTATACTGACAGAGCTCTATAGTATATTATTACTCCTTTTAGTGACAGAGCTCTATAGTATATTATTACTCCCTATACTGAAAGAGATCTATAGTATATTTTTACTCCTTATAGTGAAAGAGCTCTATAGTAAACTATAACTCTCTATACGGACAGAGCTCTATAGTATATTATCTTTCACTATACTGACAGATCTCTATAGTATATTATTACTCCTTATATGACAGAGCTTTATAGTTTATTACTCTCTATACTGACAGAGCTCTATAGTATATTATTACTCCCTATACTGACAGAGCTCTATAGTATATTATTACTCCCTATACTGACAGAGCTCCATAGTATATTATTACTCCCTATACTGACAGAACTCTATAGTATATTATTACACCTTTTACTGACAGAGCTCTATAGTATATCATTACTCTCTATACTGACAGAGCTCTATAGTATATTATTACTCCCTATACTGACAGAGCTCTATAGTATATTATTACTCCCTATACTGACAATGCGCTATAGTATATTATTACTCCCTATACTGACAGAGCTCTATAGTATATTATTACTCTCTATACTGACAGAGCTCTATGGTATATCATTACTCCCTATACTGACAGAGCTCTATAGTATATTATTACACCTTTTACTGACAGAGCTCTATAGTATATCATTACTCTCTATACTAACAGAGCTCTATAGTATATTATTACTCCCTATACTGACAGAGCTCTATAGTATATTATTACTCCCTATACTGACAATGCGCTATAGTATATTATTATTCCCTATACTGACAGAGCTCTATAGTATATTATTACTCTCTATACTGACAGAGCTCTATGGTATATCATTACTCCCTATACTGACAGCTCTATAGTATATTATTACTCCATATACCGACAGAGCTCTATAGTATATTATTACACCTTTTACTGACAGAGCTCTATAGTATATCATTACTCTCTATACTGACAGAGCTCTATAGTATATTATTACTCCCTATACTGACAGAGCTCTATAGTATATTATTACTCCCTATACTGACAATGCGCTATAGTATATTATTACTCCCTATACTGACAGAGCTCTATAGTATATTATTACTCTCTATACTGACAGAGCTCTATGGTATATCATTACTCCCTATACTGACAGAGCTCTATAGTATATTATTACTCTCTATACTGACAGAGCTCTATGGTATATCATTACTCCCTAAACTGACAGAGCTCTATAGTATTTTATGACTCTCTATCCTGAAAGAGCTCTATAGCATTATGTTTTTTTCCCTATATTGATAGAGCTCTATAGTATATTATTACTCCTTTTACTGACAGAGCTCTATAGCATATTATTACTCCCTATACTGACAGAGCTCTATAGTATATTATTACTCCCTATACCGACAAAGCTCTATAGTATATTATTACTCCTTTTACTGACAGAGCTCTATAGTATATCATTACTCTCTATACTGACAGAGCTCTATAGTATATTATTACTCCCTATACTGACAGAGCTCTATGGTATATCATTACTCCCTAAACTGACAGAGCTCTATAGTATATTATTACTCTCTATACTGACAGAGCTCTATGGTATATCATTACTCCCTAAACTAACAGACTTCTATAGTATTTTATTACTCTCTATCCTGAAAGAGCTCTATAGCATTATGTTTTTTTTCCTATATTGATAGAGCTCTATAGTATATTATTGCACCTTATAGTGTCAGCGCTTCATAGTATATTATTACTCCCTATACTGACAGAGCTCTATAGTATATTATTACTCCCTATACTGACAGAGCTCAGAGTCTATAGTATATTATTACTCCCTATACTGAGAGATATATAGTATTTTATTACTCTCTATCCTGAAAGAGCTCTATAGTATATTATTACTCCCTATACTGACAGAGGTCTATAGTATATTATTACTCCTTTTACTGACAGAGCTCTATAGTATATTATTACTCTCTATACTGACAGAGCTCTATAGTATATTATTACTCCCTATACTGATAGAGCTCTATAGTATATTATTACGCCCTATACTGAGAGCTATATAGTATTTTATTACTCTCTATACTGAAAGAGCTCTATAGTATATTATTACTCCCTATACTGTCAGAGCTCTATCGTATATTATTAATCCTTTAACTGAGAGAGCTCTATAGTATATTATTACTATCTATACTGACAGAGCTCTATAGTATATTATTACTCCCTATACTGACAGAGCTCTATAGTATATTATTACTCCCTATACTGACAAAGCTCTATAGTATATTACTACTCCCTATACTGACAGAGCTCTATAGTATATTATTACTCCCTATACTGACAGAGCTCTATAGTATATTATTACTACCTATATTGACAGAGCTCTATAGTATATTATTACTCCCTATACTGACAAAGCTCTATAGTATATTATTACTCCTTATACTGACAGAGCTCTATAGTATATTATTACTCATTATACTGACAAAGCTCTATAGTATATTATTACTCCTTGTTGTGGCAGAGCTTTTTAGTATATAAATACTCCGTATAGTGACATTGCTTTTTAGTAGTTTACTATAGTGTCCTTGTCCTAATGGCCGCCATTAAAGCTCTGTGTCTTATAGGTAGAGCTCCCCTATTCCCCCCTGTTCTTTTTACGCCCAGTTATACCATATGGATTAGTACTGGAGCAGTGTCACCATATTAGAGCCTGACACAAGGTTATCTAGAACTTTCCATTGTGCCTCCTGGTATAAACCAACTGTTCTTCATATGTTAAGAAGTAAATCGTCTGCAGAGCATCACTCCTGGTTGGTTCAGTCACCCGTCAGCCAGCGGGATGCAGAGTGTTGCCCCTCACCAATTCCTCCGTAGAGCATATCCCCACAGATAGGGAGAGAATCAGGAGCCAAAGATGTTCTGTTAACCCCTTTGTAGCCAGTGGCCCGGAATGTTCTACTCCCTTCTCCATGGTAACTGAGGTCTAATTAATCATGTTGTAATTTGAGAGGATTAATTAGTCAGAAGCCTTAACGAGGCTGGGGGGGGGGGGGGCAGCAGCTGTCAGTCTTCTCATTATGATCATCAGCACAATCTTCTTCCTCCACTTATTCTACCTTCATTTTCCCTCTTTAATGCCAGCGTTTTTATCTAATTTCTTACTTGTCAAGATGTGAGGAAAGGTTATTGAGTACCCGCGCAGCCGCGCCGCCCGCTCCCCTAACATCCGTCTGCTATGTAAGAGCTAAATATATGGAAACGTGCTCCATAGTCATCAATGTGGGTCTGGTGCTCAGGATTGTTCTCTTCTATATAGACGGAAGCTGAAAGGTGACGGAACAAAGACACAAGAAATGTAAATAAGTTGTGTTCTGCAGCATCTGATGGTGGTTAACTATACATGTTCATGGTGGTATCGGCTACATTGCTGACTGTCTGGCAACACATGGAGAGTCAGATTCATGTGGGGTCAGATCTGTATAGGGTCAGATCAATTTGGGGTGAGATCCCTGTGGGTTGAGATCCATGTGGGGTCAGATCTGTATAGATGTCCATCCATGTGAGGTCAGATCTGTATAGGTGTGCATCCATGTGGGGTCAGATCTGTATAGACGTCCATCCATGTGGGGTCAGATCTGTATAGACGTCCATCCATGTGGGGTCAGATCTGTATAGACGTCCATCCATGTATGGTCAGATCTGTATAGATGTCCATCCATGTGGGGTCAGATCTGTATAGACGTCCATCCATGTGGGGTCAGATCTGTATAGACGTCCATCCATGTGGGGTCAGATATGTATAGACGTCCATCCATGTGAGGTCAGATCTGTATAGACGTCCATCCATGTGGGGTCAGATCTGTATAGACGTCTCTCCATGTGGGGTCAGATCTGTATAGATGTCCATCCATGTTAGGTCAGATTTGTATAGATGTCCATCCATGTGAGGTCAGATCTGTATAGGTGTCCATCCATGTGGGGTCAGATTTGTATAGACGTCCATCCATGTGAGGTCAGATTTGTATAGATGTCCATCCATGTGAGGTCAGATCTGTATAGACGTCCATCCATGTGAGGTCAGATCTGTATAGATGTCCATCCATGTGGGGTCAGATCTGTATAGATGTCCATCCATGTATGGTCAGATCTGTATAGATGTCCATCCATGTGGGGTCAGATCTGTATAGACGTCCATCCATGTGGGGTCAGATCTGTATAGACGTCCATCCATGTGGGGTCAGATCTGTATAGACGTCCATCCATGTGGGGTCAGATATGTATAGACGTCCATCCATGTGAGGTCAGATCTGTATAGACGTCCATCCATGTGGGGTCAGATCTGTATAGACGTCTCTCCATGTGGGGTCAGATCTGTATAGATGTCCATCCATGTTAGGTCAGATTTGTATAGATGTCCATCCATGTGAGGTCAGATCTGTATAGGTGTCCATCCATGTGGGGTCAGATTTGTATAGACGTCCATCCATGTGAGGTCAGATTTGTATAGATGTCCATCCATGTGAGGTCAGATCTGTATAGACGTCCATCCATGTGAGGTCAGATCTGTATAGATGTCCATCCATGTGGGGTCAGATCTGTATAGACATCCATCCATGTGAGGTCAGATTTGTATAGACGTCCATCAATGTGAGGTCAGATTTGTATAGATGTACATCCATGTGGGGTCAGATTTGTATAGACGTCCATCCATGTGGGGTCAGATTTGTATAGACGTCCATCCATGTGAGGTCAGATTTGTATAGACGTCCATCCATGTGGGGTCAGATTTGTATAGATGTCCATCCATGTGAGGTCAGATTTGTATAGGCGTCCATCCATGTGAGGTCAGATCTGTATAGATGTCCATCCATGTGAGGTCAGATCTGTATAGATGTCCATCCATGTGAGGTCAGATTTTTATAGACGTCCATCCATGTGAGGTCAGATTTGTATACATGTCAATCCATGTGGGGTCAGATTTGTATAGACGTCCATCCATGTGGGGTCAGATCTGTATAGGGTCAGATCAATTTGGGGTGAGATCCCTGTGGGTTGAGATCCATGTGGGGTCAGATCTGTATAGATGTCCATCCATGTGAGGTCAGATCTGTATAGGTGTCCATCCATGTGGGGTCAGATCTGTATAGATGTCCATCCATGTGAGGTCAGATCTGTATAGGTGTCCATCCATGTGGGGTCAGATCTGTATAGACATCCATCCATGTGAGGTCAGATCTGTATGGATGTCCATCTAGGTGAGGTCAGATCTGTATAGGTGTCCATCCATGTGGGGTCAGATCTGTATAGATGTCCATCCATGTGGGGTCAGATCTGTATAGATGTCCATCCATGTGGGGTCAGATCTGTATAGACGTCCATCCATGTGGGGTCAGATTTGTATAGACGTCCATCCATGTGAGGTCAGATCTGTATAGACGTCCATCCATGTGGGGTCAGATTTGTATAGACGTTCATCCATGTGAGGTCAGATTTGTATAGACGTCCATCCATGTGAGGTCAGATTTGTATAGATGTCAATCCATGTGGGGTCAGATCTGTATAGACGTCCATCCATTTGAGGTCAGATTTGTATAGGTGTCCATCCATGTGGGGTCAGATCTGTATAGACGTCCATCCATGTGGGGTCAGATCTGTATAGATGTCCATCCATGTGGGGTTAGATCTGTATAGACATCCATCCATGTGGGGTCAGATCTGTATAGATGTCCATCCATGTGGGGTTAGATCTGTAAAGACATCCATCCATGTGGGGTCAGATCTGTATAGACGTCCATCCATGTGAGGTCAGATCTGTATAGATGTCCATCCATGTGAGGTCATATCTGTATAGACGTCCATCCATGTGAGGTCAGATTTGTATAGGTGTCCATCCATGTGGGGTCAGATCTGTATAGATGTCCATCCATGTGGGGTTAGATCTGTATAGATGTCCATCCATGTATGGTCAGATTTGTATAGACGTCCATCCATGTGGGGTCAGATCTGTATAGACGTCCATCCATGTGGGGTCAGATCTGTATAGATGTCCATCCATGTGTGGTCAGATTTGTATAGATGCCCATCTATGTGAGGCCAGATCTGTATAGGTGTCCATCCATGTGAGATCAGATCTGTATAGACGTCCATCCACGTGGGGTCAGATTTGTATAGACGTCCATCCATGTGAGGTCAGATTTGTATAGCCGTCCATCCATGTGAGATCAGATTTGTATAGCCGTCCATCCATGTGGGGTCAGATTTGTATAGACGTCCATCCATGTGAGGTCAGATTTGTATAGGTGTCCATCCATGTGAGGTCAGATTTGTATAGCCGTCCATCCATGTGGGGTCAGATTTGTATAGACGTCCATCCACGTGAGGTCAGATTTGTATAGGTGTCCATCCATGTGAGGTCAGATTTGTATAGGTGTCCATCCATGTGAGGTCAGATTTGTATAGGTGTCCATCCATGTGGGGTCAGATCTGTATAGACGTCCATCCATGTGAGGTCAGATTTGTATAGGTGTCCATCCATGTGAGGTCAGATTTGTATAGGTGTCCATCCATGTGGGGTCAGATTTGTATAGACGTCCATCCATGTGGGGTCAGATCTGTATAGACGTCCATCCATGTGGGGTCAAATCTGTATAGACGCCCATCCATGTGGGGTCAGAATTGTATAGACGTCCATCCATGTGGGGTCAGATTTGTATAGGTGTCCATCCATGTGGGGTCAGATCTGTATAGATGTCCATCCATGTGGGGTCAGATTTGTATAGGTGTCCATCCATGTGGGGTCAGATCTGTATAGACGTCCATCCATGTGGGGTCAGATTTGTATAGACGTCCATCCATGTGAGGTCAGATTTGTATAGGTGTCCATCCATGTGGGGTCAGATTTGTATAGACGTCCATCCATGTGGGGTCAGATCTGTATAGACGTCCATCCATGTGGGGTCAGATTTGTATAGGTGTCCATCCATGTGGGGTCAGATTTGTATAGACGTCCATCCATGTGGGGTCAGATTTGTATAGACGTCCATCCATGTGGGGTCAGATTTGTATAGACGTCCATCCATGTGGGGTCAGATTTGTATAGACGTCCATCCATGTGAGGTCAGATCTGTATAGACGTCCATCCATGTGAGGTCAGATCTGTATAGACGTCCATCCATGTGGGGTCAGATTTGTATAGACGTCCATCCATGTGAGGTCAGATCTGTATAGACGTCCATCCATGTGAGGTCAGATTTGTATAGACGTCCATCCATGTGGGGTCAAATCTGTATAGATGCCCATCCATGTGGGGTCAGAACTGTATAGACGTCCATCCATGTGAGGTCAGATCTGTATAGACGCCCATCCATGTGAGGTCAGATTTGTATAGATGTCCATCCATGTGAGGTCAGATTTGTATAGACGTCCATCCATGTGAGGTCAGAACTGTATAGACGTCCATCCATGTGAGGTCAGATCTGTATAGATGTCCATCCATGTGGGGTCAGAACTGTATAGACGTCCATCCATGTGAGGTCAGATTTGTATAGATGTCCATCCATGTGGGGTCAGATCTGTATAGATGTCCATCCATGTGGGGTCAGATCTGTATAGACGTCCATCCATGTGGGCTCAGATTTGTATAGACGTCCATCCATGTGGGGTCAGAACTGTATAGACGTCCATCCATGTGGGGTCAGATCTGTATAGACGTCCATCCACATCATATCATAATGCAACTCCATCATCTGCCTCCACTACCATTTATCTACTATGCTCCTCAGCTTCTCTTTACATTTACTTCATCATCGCCATTTATCTACCATAACTTCAGCTCCTCCATTTTTCTACCTCAGTTCCTCTATTCTTCTTTCTCAGATCTTCTGTTTGCCTACTTTAGTTCATCCATTTTCCTGCCATAGCTTCTCAATCTTTCCACTTTGCCCCCTCCATTCACCTACCTCAGTTCCTCATGTAAGTAGTTAATCTACAGTCATGGCCGTAAATGTTGGCACCCCTGAAAGTATTTCTCACAGAAAAGGATTGCAGTAACACATGTTTTGGTATACACATGGTTTTCCCCTTTGTGTGTATTGGAACTAAACCAAAAAAGGGAGGAAAAAAAGCAAATTGGACATAATGTCACCAAACTCCAAAAATGGTCGGGACAAAATTATTGGCCCCCTTAACTTAATATTTGGTTGCACACCCTTTGGAAATAATAAGTGAAATCAGTGGCGTCCTATAATCATCAATAAGCTCCTTACACCTCTCAGCCGGAATGTTGGACCACTCTTCCTATAACCATCAATAAGCTTCTTACACCTCTCAGTCGGAATGTTGGACCACTCTTCCTATAACCATCAATAAGCTTCTTACACCTCTCAGCCGGAATGTTGGAGCACTCTTCCTATAACCATCAATAAGCTTCTTACACCTCTCAGCCGGAATGTTGGACCACTCTTCCTATAACGATCAATAAGCTTCTTACACCTCTCAGCCGGAATGTTGGACCACTCTTCCTATAACCATCAATAAGCTTCTTACACCTCTCAGCCGGAATGTTGGACCACTCTTCCTTTACAAACTGCTCCTGGTCTCTCTTATTGGAAGGCGCCTTTTCCTAACAGCAATTTTAGGATCTCTCCACAGGTGATCAATGGGATTTAGATCTGGACTCATTGCTGACACTTCAGAACTCTCCGGCGCTTTGTTGTCATCCATTTCTGGGGCTTTTTGACGTATGTTTGGGGTCATTGTCCTGCTGGAAGACCCAAGATCTCGGACACAAACCCAGCTTTCTGACACTGGGCTGTACAGTGCGACCCAAAATCCATTGGTAATCCTCAGATTTCATGATGTCTTGTACACATTCAAGGCCCCCCAGTGCCAGAGGCAGCAAAACAACCCAAAACATCACTGACCTCCCCCATATGTTACTGTAGGTACTGTGTTCTTTTCTTTGTAGGTCTCATTACGTTTTCGGTAAACAGTAGAATGATGGGCTTTACCAAAAAGCTCTATCTTGGTCTCATCTGTCCACAAGATGTTTTCCCAGAAGGATTTTGGTTACTCAAGTTCATTTTGGTAAAATGTAGTCTTGCTTTTTTATGTCTCTGTGTCAGCAGTGGGGTCCTCCTAGGTCTCCTTCATAGCGGGGTCCTCCTGGGTCTCCTCCATAGTGGGGTCCTCCTGGGTCTCCTGCCATAGCGTTTCATTTAGTGCTGAGCGGTATACCGGTATGAACCGGATACCGTTTTTTGTCTCCCACGGTATGGATTTTTGCTCATCCCGCTATACTGGTCGGGCCCCTCCCCCACCCTACGGATGAATTGTAGAGCCCAGCGTGGCGCCCTCACTTGTCCCGGTGTGCTTCTGTGGCCCGATTCCTAGAGCGGAATCGGGCCACAGAAGCTAATCCATTTACTGTGTCCCCCCGCTGCGCCTGTCAGCCAGTGTCCCCGCGAGCATGATCAATCCCCACCGCTAGCGGGATCCATGTGCCCACTAGCGGTGTCACAAGAATGCCGAGCGCAGCTCTGTTCCCCATCCCTGTCAGCTCTCAGGGTACGGGAACAGATTTAAAAGCCTCGCGCACGGCTAACGTAGTACTGCGCAGGCACAGCACTACGTTAGCTGCGAGCGAGGCTTTTAAATCTGTTCCCGTACCCTAAGAGCTGACAGGGACAGGGAACAGAGCCATGCTCGGCATTCTTGTGACACTGCTAGTGGGCACAGGGACCTCGCTAGCGGTGATGGTAGCGCTCGCGGGGGGCACATTTGACACCGCTAGTGGGCACAGGGACAGGCGGTAATACCGTGATACCGCGATAATAAAAAAAAATTAGTTTAATTTCATTTAAATGTCGACAGATAGTTTGCGCTGACATTGATGCTTCCTGAGCCTGCAGGACAGCTTGAATATCTTTGGAACTTGTTTGGGGATGCTTATCCACCATCCGGACTATCCTGCGTTGACACCTTTCATAAATTTCTCTCTTTCGTCCACGCACAGGGAGATTAGCTACAGTGCCATGGATTGTAAACTTCTTGATAATGTTGCGCACTGTGGACAAAGACAAATCTAGATCTCTGGAGATGGACTTGAGATTGTTGATATTTTTCCACAATTTTGGTTCTCAAGTCCTCAGACAGTTCTCTTCTCCTCTTTCTGTTCTCTCCTCCTCTTTCTGTTCTCTTCTCCTCTTTCTGTTCTCTTCTCCTCTTTCTGTTGTCCATGCTTAGTGTGACACACACAGACACACAATGCAAAGACTAAGTGAACTTCTCTCCTTTTTATCTGCTGTCAGGTGTGATTTGTATATTGCCGACACCTGTTACTTGCCCCAGGTGAGTATAAAGGAGCATCACATGCTTGAAACAATCTAATTTTTCCACAATTTTGAAAGGGGCCAATAATTTTGTCCAGACCATTTTTGGAGTTTGGTGACATTACGTCCAATTTGCTTTTTTCCCTCCCTTTTTTGGTTTAGTCCCAATACACACAAAGGGAATAAACGTGTATAGCAAAACGTGTGTTACTGCAATCCTTCTTTGTGAGAAATACTTCATTTTCTTTTTTAATTTTCAGGGGTGCCAACATTTACAGCCATGACTGTACCTCAACTCCATAATTCAACAACATCCGCTCTTCCATCAATCTACTTAAGTTTGTCCATTCCTCATCCTCAGCTCTTCCATTCCTCTTCCCCGTCTCTTCCATTCCTCTTCCTCAGCTCTTCCATTCCTCTTCCTCTATTCTTCCATTCCTCTTCCTTGATTCTTCCATTCCTCCTCCTCAGCTCTTCCATTCCTATTCCTCGATTCTTCCATTCCTCTTTCTCAACTTGTCCATTCCTCTTCCTCAGTTCGTCCATTTCTCTTCCTCAGCTCTTCCATTCCTCCTCCTCAGCTCTTCCATTCCTCTTCCTCTATTCTTCCATTCCTCTTCCTTGATTCTTCCATTCCTCTTTCTCAACTTGTCCATTCCTCTTCCTCAGTTCGTCCATTCCTCTTCCTCAGCTCTTCCATTCCTCCTCCTCAGCTCTTCCATTCCTATTCCTCGATTCTTCCATTCCTCTTTCTCAGCTTGTCCATTCCTCTTCCTCAGCTCGTCCATTCCTCTTCCTCAGTTCTTTCATTCCTCTTCCTCGGTTCTTTCATTCCTCTTCCTCGGCTCTTCCATTCCTCTTCCATATATTTTACCTCAACTTCTTCATTCATCTGACATCAGGGCCCCCCCCCCCAGTCATTTACTTTAGCTCCACCAAATCTTCTACCTAAACTTCTCCATCCATCTACCGCAGCCCTACCTGCTTCTCCATTCATCTACATCATCTCAGGATTATTACTTAACCCTTGCACAATTTGGTTACGTTCTTTTCTCGATATCTTTCATGTTCTCGTGTGTTCAGTCCTTAGATCATAGAGTCCTCGTGTCTGCTTTATCCAACACATCTATCTTACTTGCCATGTCCTCTGGTAACGTGTCCATTAAAGTTCTTTAGTCGTGTCTTCTAGTCTTCACCATTAACTTTGCCCCCAACTCAACCATTAAATTCCCCCCCTTCTGTTTCCTTATACAGTTCTAATGAGGCATTTTCTCCACAGCTGGACAAAGTCTTTATTTAGGACAATGATCAGAAGAAGCAGATCTCTACATTATATGTTCAAAAAAATTGTCGTGGACTTAAAGGGGTATGCTCCAGTGTTCTGAACATTGTGTTCAGAATGCTCGGAGTCGGAGGCCATGATTGTGACGCCACGCCCCCTCTTGACATCATGCCACGCCCCCTCCATTCATGTCCATGGGAGGGGAGGTGTATTCAGACATGCCCCCTCCCATAGACATGAATGGAGGGGGTGTGGCGTGACATCCTAAGGGGGCGTGGTCGTGACATCACGACCACTGCTGCAGGAACCCAGCGTTTGTTTAGAACGGGAGATTGTAGGGGGCCCCAGTGCCGGGCCCCCGTGAGCAGACATCTTATCCCCTATCTTTTGGATAGGGGATAAGATGTCTAGCAGCAGAGAACTCCTTTAAAGAGTCAAGTTGTTACACTTGGTGGCCCGATGATACTTGGGAGTACAGTTGATTTGTAGTGACATCATTGAGGCAGAGTCCAGGATGTCATTGGTTTTTGGTGGAGCTTTGGTGAAGGGGACTATAAGAAATGGATTGGCCGAAGGAGCAACACTCTGCAGATCTGTCAGGCCGACATGGCGGGACCACATAGCAGCAATGAGTCAGGTCAGACACAACAGTGCAAATAGGTAATTGTGCGAAGAACGCTGAGCCCTCTCCTCCTGCTCACACGTACACACCACGGCACAGCATCCTCCAGCAATACACAGACAGAGAGGCTACGGCATCAAGAAAAGTGAAACAACATGCAAAATGCCCCAAAAAAAGAAGGAAGAAAAAATGAATCAAGAAAAGACTGTGAGATCTACCTTCATCTGCAGTGTGCTGAGACTTTCTGGAGTCCTCCCGAGATTTGGAAAGGGGACCTGGAGGTCAAGGCGAAAAAAATATATATATATAAAAAAAGAAAAAAAAGAAAAAAATATAATAAGAAAAAAAGAAAAGAAAAAAAAAAAGATGAAAAAAAAAACAAAAAAGAAAAAAGATAAAAAAAATAACCGAGGGAGAGAGAGAAAGGGGGAAAGAGAGAAAGAAAAAATAGATTCAAGAAAACGTCACCAAAAACATTTCTGTTCAACATCTGCTCTAAATATCAAAAAGAAAAAGCAAGTTCAGAAGATACAAATACAGTGAGGGGGGAGGGGCAACTTACTGGGGAACCTGAGGGGCAAAACAAGATGCAAAAAGCCTCAGTCACTGAGGAAAAAGGGCGGAGACATCACAAACAACATTCTGACACCCCTCATTAATCACCCCTCCCATTGTTCCTTATTACTCCTCCCATAACACCTTATACTGCTCCCATTACTCATCACGACTCCTCCCATTATGCCTTATAGCTCCTCCCATTATGCAGTATAGCTCCTCCCATTACTCATATAACTCCTCCCATTACACCTTATAGCCCCTTTCTATTACTCATCACTACTCCTTCCATTACTCCATATAACTCCTCCCATTACTCCCCACAACGCTCATTACTCCATATAACTCCTCCCATTACTTCTTCCAACCCCTCCCATTACGCCATTTAACTCCTCCGTTACCAACCATGCACACAACTCCTCCCATTACTCCTCACATTACTCCATATAAATCCTCCCATTAATCTATATAACTTATCCCATTACTTCTTCCAACCCCTCCCGTTACTCCATTTAACTTCTCCGTTATCTACCATACACACAGCTCCTCCAATTACTCTATATAACTCCTCCCCTTACCCTATATAACTCCTCCCATTACTCCTCTCCTCCTATTACTTCATATAACTCCTCCCATTACTTCTCCCAACCCCTCCCATTACTCTATCTAACTCCTCTGTTACCTATCATGTACACAACTCCTCCCATTACCCCATATAACTCCTCCCATTACTCCATATAACTCCTCCCATTACTTCTCCCAACCCCTCCCATTACTCTATCTAACTCCTCTGTTACCTATCATGTACTCAACTCCTCCCATTACTCCATATAACTCCTCCCATTACTCCATATAACTCCTTCCATTACTCTATATAACTCCTCCCATTACTTCTTCCAACCCCTCCCGTTACTCCATTTAACTTCTCCGTTACCAACCATAAACACAACTTTTTCCATTACTCCATATAACTCCTCCCATTACTTCTCCCAACCCCTCCCATTACTCTATTTAACTTCTCTGTTACCTATCATGTACACAGCTCCTCCCAATTCTTCATATAACTCCTCCCATTAGATACCATACACACATTTCCTATGACTAACAACTCCTCCCATTACACCACACAACTCCTCCCATTACCTACCACTGACATATCTCCCATTAATAACAACTCCTCCCTTTACTCCTCCCAGTACTGCTCACAATTCCTCTCATTATTCCACATAACTCCTCCCATTGCTCAATATAACTCCTTCTATTACCTACCACACACAACTGCTCCCATTACTCTGTATGACTCCTCCCATTACTTTACATAACTCCTCTCATTGCTCTGTATTTCTCCAAATAATGTTAAAACTTTACAGATATATATAACTCCTCCCATTACTTTACATAACTTCTCATATTACTTATAACCCCTCCCATTACTCCATAAAGCCCCTCCTATTACTTTACATAAGGCCTCCCATTACTTGATATAATTCCTTTTATTACACTATAATGTCTTCTGATAACTATATATTACTTCTTCAATTTTAAGTAACTCCTGTTACTCTAAATAACTCCTCCCATCAGTACGCCTCCTGTTACTCTAAATAACTCCTCCCATCAGTACTCCTCTTGTTACTCTAAATAACTCCTCCCATCAGTACGCCTCCTGTTACTCTAAATAACTCCTCCCATCAGTATGCCTCCTGTTACTCTAAATTACTCCTCCCATCAGTACGCCTCGTGTTACTCTAAATAACTCCTCCCATCAGTACGCCTCTTGTTATTTTAAATAACTCCTCCCATCAGTACGCCACCTGTTACTCTAAATAACTCCTCCCATCAGTATGCCTCCTGTTAGTCTAAATAACTCCTCCCATCAGTACGCCTCCTGTTACTCTAAATAACTCCTCCCATCAGTACGCCTCCTGTTACTCTATATAACTCCTCCCATCAGTACGCCTCCTGTTACTCTATATAACTCCTCCCATCAGTACGCGTCCTGTTACTCTATATAACTCCTCCCATCAGTACGCGTCCTGTTACTCTATATAACTCCTCCCATCAGTACGCCTCCTGTTATTTTAAATAACTCCTCCCATCAGTACGCGTCCTGTTACTCTATATAACTCCTCCCATCAGTACGCCTCCTGTTACTCTATATAACTCCTCCCATCAGTACGCCTCCTGTTACTCTAAATAACTCCTCCCATCAGTACGCCACCTGTTAGTCTAAATAACTCCTCCCATCAGTACGCCTCCTGTTACTCTATATAACTCCTCCCATCAGTACGCCTCCTGTTACTCTAAATAACTCCTCCCATCAGTACGCCTCCTGTTACTCTATATAACTCCTCCTATCAGTACGCCTCCTGTTACTCTAAATAACTCCTCCCATCAGTATGCCTCCTGTTACTCTATATAACTCCTCCCATCAGTACGCCTCCTGTTACTCTATATAACTCCTCCCATCAGTATGCCTCCTGTTACTCTAAATAACTCCTCCCATCAGTATGCCTCCTGTTACTTTAAATAACTCCTCCCATCAGTACGCCTCCTGTTACTCTATATAACTCCTCCCATCAGTATGCCTCCTGTTACTCTAAATAACTCCTCCCATCAGTACGCCTCCTGTTACTCTAAATAACTCCTCCCATCAGTACACCTCCTGTTACTCTATATAACTCCTCCCATCAGTACGCCTCCTGTTCCTCTATATAACTCCTCCCATCAGTACGCCTCCTGTTACTCTATATAACTCCTCCCATCAGTACGCCTCCTGTTACTCTAAATAACTCCTCCCATCAGTACGCCTCCTGTTACTCTATATAACTCCTCCCATCAGTACACCTCCTGTTACTCTATATAACTCCTCCCATCAGTACGCCTCCTGTTCCTCTATATAACTCCTCCCATCAGTACGCCTCCTGTTACTCTAAATAACTCTTCCCATCAGTACGCCTCCTGTTACTCTAAATAACTCTTCCCATCAGTACGCGTCCTGTTACTCTATATAACTCCTCCCATCAGTAAGCCTCCTGTTACTCAAAATAACTCTTCCCATCAGTACGCGTCCTGTTACTCTATATAACTCCTCCCATCAGTACGCCTCCTGTTACTCAAAATAACTCTTCCCATCAGTACGCGTCCTGTTACTCTATATAACTCCTCCCATCAGTACGCCTCCTGTTACTCAAAATAACTCTTCCCATCAGTACGTGTCCTGTTACTCTATATAACTCCTCCCATCAGTACGCCTCCTGTTACTCTAAATAACTCCTCCCATCAGTACGCCTCCTGTTACTCTAAATAACTCCTCCCATCAGTATGCCTCCTGTTACTCTATATAACTCCTCCCATCAGTACGCCTCCTGTTACTCTATATAACTCCTCCCATCAGTATGCCTCCTGTTACTCTAAATAACTCCTCCCATCAGTATGCCTCCTGTTACTTTAAATAACTCCTCCCATCAGTACGCCTCCTGTTACTCTATATAACTCCTCCCATCAGTATGCCTCCTGTTACTCTAAATAACTCCTCCCATCAGTACGCCTCCTGTTACTCTAAATAACTCCTCCCATCAGTACACCTCCTGTTACTCTATATAACTCCTCCCATCAGTACGCCTCCTGTTCCTCTATATAACTCCTCCCATCAGTACGCCTCCTGTTACTCTATATAACTCCTCCCATCAGTACGCCTCCTGTTACTCTAAATAACTCCTCCCATCAGTACACCTCCTGTTACTCTATATAACTCCTCCCATCAGTACGCCTCCTGTTCCTCTATATAACTCCTCCCATCAGTACGCCTCCTGTTACTCTAAATAACTCTTCCCATCAGTACGCCTCCTGTTACTCTAAATAACTCTTCCCATCAGTACGCGTCCTGTTACTCTATATAACTCCTCCCATCAGTAAGCCTCCTGTTACTCAAAATAACTCTTCCCATCAGTACGCGTCCTGTTACTCTATATAACTCCTCCCATCAGTACGCCTCCTGTTACTCAAAATAACTCTTCCCATCAGTACGCGTCCTGTTACTCCATATAACTCCTCCCATCAGTACGCCTCCTGTTACTCAAAATAACTCTTCCCATCAGTACGTGTCCTGTTACTCTATATAACTCCTCCCATCAGTACGCCTCCTGTTACTCTAAATAACTCCTCCCATCAGTACGCCTCCTGTTACTCTAAATAACTCCTCCCATCAGTACGCCTCCTGTTACTCTAAATAACTCCTCCCATCAGTACGCCTCCTGTTACTCTAAATAACTCCTCCCATCAGTATGACTCCTGTTACTCTAAATAACTCTTCCCATCAGTACGCCTCCTGTTACTCTATATAACTCCTCCCATCAGTACACCTCCTGTTACTCTATATAACTCCTCCCATCAGTACGCCTCCTGTTACTCTAAATAACTCCTCCCATCAGTACGCCTCCTGTTACTCTAAATAACTCTTCCCATCAGTACGCCTCCTGTTACTCTAAATAACTCCTCCCATCAGTACGCCTCCTGTTACCCTATATAACTCCTCCCATCAGTACGCCTCCTGTTACTCAAAATAACTCCTCCCATCAGTACGCCTCCTGTTACTCTAAATAACTCTTCCCATCAGTACGCCTCCTGTTACTCTAAATAACTCCTCCCATCAGTACGCCTCCTGTTACCCTATATAACTCCTCCCATCAGTACGCCTCCTGTTACTCAAAATAACTCCTCCCATCAGTACGCGTCCTGTTACTCTATATAACTCCTCCCATCAGTACGCCTCCTGTTACTCAAAATAACTCTTCCCATCAGTACGCCTCCTGTTACTCTAAATAACTCCTCCCATCAGTACGCCTCCTGTTACTCTATATAACTCCTCCTATGCTTATAAAGCATCTCATTATACTCCATATAACACCCCCATCTTTAGTAATAACTCCTGCTTATTTCTCCCGCCATTCCACATAACTCCAGAGAAAAGAGTAATTTGCATAATGACTGGTGATAGAAAGTTATACAGATATGTAAAATGTTAATCCATCAGGAAATATCCGCTGCTGTATGCCCTTTAGGAAGTTGTGTAGTTCTTTCCAGTCTGACCACGGTGCTCTCTGCTGCCACCTCTGTCCATGTCAGGAACTGTCCAGGGCAGGAGAGGTTTGCTATAGGGATTTGCTCCTGCTCTGGACAGTTCCTGACATGGACAGCGGTGTCAGCAGAGAGCACTATGGTCAGACTAGAAAGAACTACACAACTTCCTGTTGAGCATACAGCAGCTGATAAGTACTGGAAGGGTAAATAGAAGTAATTTATAAATCTGTATAACTTTCTGTCACCAGTGGATTTGAAAACAATTTTTTTCCTCTGGAGTTCCCCTTTAATAAAACATGAAGTCCCTCTCTGTAACTCACATTACTCTTCCTATTTCTTTTTTTTTTATTCCGTACAACTTCACTTTTTACTTGATATAACTCATCGTATTACTCTCTTACTTTCTTCTGTTACTCCTTGGAACACCTTTTATTACTTTACATAACCCCTCCCATTACTTTATTTAACCCCTCCTACTATTGCATGAACTCCCCAGCATAACCCAATATAACCTCTCTTACTACGTCAGGTAAATCTTCCATAACTCCCCGAAATACTACAATTACTAATTATTACTCCTCCCTGTAGCTTCACCTATGATTCCATATAACCCCTCCCATATCTCCCCACAGCCCCTCCTACTATTTGTCTTATAACTCCTCCCATAATCCATCCTGGTCTCTCCTCCTCTGATGCCCCCCCCCCCCCCCCCCAGTCGCTGATGACTCTACCCACCTCGTCTGTTTTGGACATGGACCTTGTATTTCGGTCTTGCATGGTGATTTTTGTCACCTATTATTGGGGCGCACTTATAACTAGTCAGCGTAGCTGGGGAGCGAGCCTTTCCAGTTAATCTGTTGCCATTGTGCCCCCAATTTTCTACATCAGCCAATAGCAGAGTGTGGTTGCCAGGTCAGACCAGTCATGGCAGAGGGTTGTGTCCAACGAGTTGTGTAAACCAGTAAGATAGAGCCAATGGGCACTGCAGCAATCAGGAGGTCAGAGTTCACGGGCGCTGAGGTGCACTACTCGTGAAGTGTGTGGCGGTGCTCTGACTTAAAGTGAAGTTCATATAACAAGCGCAACTTCAGAAAAAATTAGTCGCCAACTCACCATTCCGAATCTTCAGTCTTCTTTATTGTACAAAATACTCACAGTACATACAGTGGAGAAGGATAAGTGACGGGGGGGACAGACAAGGCAACAAGCTCCGTTTCGCACTCTGTTTTCAGTCCGGAAGAAGCACTTGCCAATGCGGAACGGAGCTTGTTGCCTTGTCTGTACCCCCCGTCACTTATCCTTCTCCACTGTATGTACTGCGAGTATTTTGTACAATAAAGACTGAAGATTCGGAATGGTGAGTTGCCGAAGTTGCGCTTGTTACGAGTTGTGTGACTGTAGATGGCAGCACTTTTTATAAGTGAGTCCCGGTGTGATTCATTTCCTGCCTCCTCGTATATGGATCATTTACATACTGAAAGGTGCCCCTGCTCATGGACTCCTGAGCTGAATGTGGTGTCCAGGTCAGCACTTACCTTCCACCTCCTGTCCAGCTAACATCTCCATCACCCATTACCTGAATCCTACACTAGCCATGTCTTCCCGATGCAGCTTCTTGACCACATTGGGTTCCTCATCCTTCCCTCTCCACGTCCTCCATCTTTCCTCATTTAACTCGCCCCATCCTGATCATTTTCCTTCATTCCCATCTCCATAGGCTTTTCACCATGTCCATCTTTCTGGTCACGCTTATCTCTATTGTCATCTATTTCCTGTTATCGTCATCAGCAGTTCACGTCTCCAGATCAATCTTACTGATCCAGAAGTGATGACTGATCCAGAAGCAGTGAGCTCCATCTAGACGAGTGAGGCAGAAGTCTTAATTCTTCACCTTGTCCTATCTTCACTTTCTCGTCTCCTAACATTTGCCCACCTCCTAGGCTTCCATTTTCCATTGTGTCTTATATTCCCATCCATCTATCTGTCCTTTGTGGGGCAAGGTCATACATCGGTGGTCTTTGTGCAGTGCAGTTCATATTCTGCTGGTGTGATTTGTGCCAAAAAGGATCATATCAAACAGGGCTGTGTCTTTCCATTATTATTGTTCTTTTCTGTTGGTACAATCCCTCTTTCGACAAAAAGCCTATTATTTAGCCTATTTAATTGCATCAACCGTGCCCCTCGTTATGGTCATCGTGCATCTTCATTTTATCCTTCTCATTCAGCATCATCCTTTCTACACTTCTCTTAAAGGGGTACTCCCCCCCTAGACCTGCTCCACCCCACTGCTCAGGACCCCTGCAATCTTGGGTGCAGCACCCCAGACATCCAATGCACAGAGCAAACTTCGCTCCATGCCGGATAACTGGCGATTCGGGGTGGAGGCTCAATACAGGTCTATGGGAGGGGCATGACGGCCATAACGCTCACTCCCATAGACTTTCATTTAGAGGACGTAGCCATAACGTCACAGCACCGGACGCTCTAAACGAATGTCGGGTGCAGCAGGGAAATCGCGGGGGTCCCCAGCGGTGGGACCCCCGCGATCAGACATGTTATCCCCTATCCTTTGGATAGGGGATAAGATGTCCAGGGGCGGAGTACCCCTTTAAGCTGGCCATACATTCTGGTTCACCAACCATTGGACGAGTGCTCTTCCGATGAACAAGACACGTTATGCTCCGTATTGGATGTTACAGTAGATCATACGGGCCCCATGTTATCGATAACGGTCTTTCCGAGAAAATTGTAAAAACGTTGCTTCCCGAAAGACCACACAAAGATCTTTTCTAAACAAATGATTCATCTGACTATGGCCAAATGGTTTGAAGATGGCCGCTCTTACTCGATAATGAAGGACTGCCCTCGGTGACCCTTATATGTCATGCTCTGTGCGTGTCCTATGTCGTATTAGCCCCTTCTGTGGAAGTCCTATATTTTACTTTCTAAGGTACCCATATATACCCGATGTATCAACGCTCGACTGAGCCGAATGTTCATGTGTACAGAGGGTTCGGCATAGATAGTTGTCAGCAAATGAACATTCAGTCGACAACTATCTTTCCCGATCCCTCTGTACACATGAACGTTGGTCTCAGCCGAGCGTCGATATGTTCTGTAAGAAAAGGGAAGGTCTAAGCCACTGCAAGACTCCTCTGGTGCGGGCGCAACTCCCAGAGAAGAAAAGGGTAAGGGAAGATGAAACCCAACGTGCCCAGTCCATCTGTCCACGACAACTCTGTAATAGTCTTCTCTATAACTCTTCTTTGTCCTGATATTACTTGATGCATCAACTTTCTCAAATGTCTGTGAAGAATAATAGTAAAGATTATTCTTTTTGAAAAATCTCTACCAGGGGTTAAGTCCTGGAAATAAAAAAGTGTGGGAGCTCATCCAAGATTTCCAGGTCGTACAAGAATCCTGCTAATGGGAACAGTGTTTCTACTGTGGAAAAAGTGCAGGAACTCAGTTCCCATGTGTTCCTTCAGGACTTGAGCCCTGATCTCTAACATTAAAGGGGTACTCTGACCCTAGACATCTTATATAAGATGTCTGATCGCGGAGGTCCTGCCGCTGGGGACCCCTGCGATCTCACTGCTTCACCAGGTGCCCTGCTCGTGACATCATGGCCACACACCCTTAATGCAAGTCTATGGGTGGGGGTGTGATGGACGTCACACCCCTCCCATTGAATTGCATTTAGGGGCGTGGCCGTGATGTCATGAGACTCCGCCCCGCATCGCCAGTCATCTGGCACGGAGCGAAGTTCGCTCAGTGCACTAGATGTCTTGGGTGCCGCAGCCAAGATCGCGGGGGACCTTTGAATAGGGGATAAGATGTCTACGAGCGGAGTACCCGTTTAAGTCTAGAACTAGAGAATGAGTAGTTGATGTCCATAAAAGAAGCTACATGATTGTCCCTAGAAAAACCTAATAGGAAGGCCTTGTGTCCCTATGGTTCTAGTTATCGGCTTGGTAAATTCTCACCATATCTCTTCCTTCTTGCAGGTGGTACCCAAGCCTCAATTGGTTTTAGTCTGTTTTTTTCATCCTTCCTCTTGTGTTTTAGTCTTCTTTTCCATCTTTCATTCAACAAATTCATCAATATTCCTCTTAGCCTCTTTTTCCTGCTTTTCAGCTTCTTTCTACACACCCAGGACTCTCTAGATCGGAAACGTTAAAGGGGTACTCTGCCCCCAGACATCTTATCCCCTATCCAAAGGATAGGGGATAAGATGTCTGATCGCGGGGGTCCTGCCGCTGGACACCCCCACGATCTCCTTGCTGCACCCGGCATTTGTTTAGAGCGTTGGGTGCAGCGCCGGAGGCTCGTGACATCACGGGCGCGCCTCACTCAATGCAAGTCTACGGGAGGGGACGTGAAGTCACGAGCCTCCGCCCCGCATTGCCAGTCACCTGGGATGGTGCGCAGTTCGCTCCCTGCACCGGATGTCTGGGGTGCCGCAGCCAAGATTGCAGGGATCCCCCGCAATCAGACATCTTATCCCCTATCCTTTGGAAAGGGGATAAGATGTCTAGGGGCGGAGCACCCCTTTAACAATAATTTTTTCCATATTACTAGGCCTCCCTGCCACTGATCCTCACCTATCTGGACACCAGCATTGCAGCCATATAATAATAACTGGTTCGCAACTAGCATATGGTTTTCACCGGTACGAGACATATAGGTGACCATGGCCTTTGCCCTTAGAGTTACCTTCCTAACATCAGTGAGGTAAGTCGTGATGTTTTCTTACGAGATACTCTGTCTACAAACAAGGGAGACAAACCCCGGTTCGAAAACCTTATTCCCGGGACCCAACTGGTGTTGTCATTGAGACCACGGAGGAACACGTCCTTGATAAATCAATATTCAGGAAAATCATCAGTTTCAGTAGGTAAATTCTCCCATGTTGTAATTTGGCATCCACGTGTAGGTAGGTGATAGTACACGGAAGCGGTAAAACAAGACAATCTGAAAACATCTGCTTACAAATTCCACAAATGAAAAAAATAATAATAATAAAAATAAAAAAGAAAGCATGAAAAAAAAAAGAAGAAAAAAAGGTATGAATCCCCTCTCTCTCCCCTCGCAAGAGAATTTAAATTTAACTAAAAACTAAATGAACCCCCAAAAATGGGCAAAAAATAAAAAAAATGGATGAATCAGGAAGGAAAAACATTTAAGATACAAAAAAAGTTGGACTATTTCAGTGGGAAAAAAAAGAATTAAAAAATTATTTTTCCCCTCAAAGAGTTAATAAAAACAAAAAAAAAGAAAAAAGGAAAAAGTTTTTAATTTAGTGACGTGAAGGCAAAAAAACAAAAAAAGGAGCTTCACGACCAAAAGAAGGGGCACTCTGGGGGCCGGAGACACTGTCACGGCCAATACCTCTGCTAACGGTGCGTGAACGATGGACGGAGGGAACACAGAAGAGGAGTCATGTGCTCGAGGCGGTGACTGTACAGCGGCAGTAGTCATGGTTACATGCGGCACACGTGTTACCTTCATCATCACATATATATATATACAGCTATTGGAGAACCTCTTGTTTCTACGGTCCCTACCGTTCAGCCCCCTTCTCCTCCGTCAGTCACACGGTGTCAGCTGACAGTGGAGGGGTATATATATATATATTTAGACTGTGAAAACGTCATAATAATGTAGGGTGCGAGAAAACAAAGTCATGGGTGTTAATTGGGAAGAAGGCGTCAATTGTCTGTAGAAGCCTTAACTCTCCGAAGACCGGAACGTTTGGGAAACCCAGACTCTGTCTGTCGTCTTCCTACCTGTCCTTGACTTTTTTTTTCCGGAGGACAAGCCATCCATCTTACCCCAAATGATCGCACCTTAAGAGAAGGAGACCCCCAGTGACTTCATGTACCACCCCCCAATGTGTGCCTAGAGAAAATTGTACATACCTATGTAGCCCAATGGAAGACAAATTAATGTGCGTAACCCAATGTAGAACGCAACGTTTGGAAAACCCCATCTCTATCTGTCGTCTTCCTACCTGTCCTTGACTTTTTTTTCCGGAGGAAAGGTCATCCACCTTACCCCACATGATCGCAGGAGATCACCAGTGACTTTACATACCCCCCCCCCCCAATGTGTGCCTAGAGTACATCGTACGTACCTATGTATCCCAATGTAAGGCAAATTGATTTGCGTAACCCAATGAGGACAGAAGCTGAGAACCAAAATAGAACCTGAAGAAGATGTTTGGCCAGATGGATGAGGTACACGAGATGCTACCGTACACCAAAAATACTAGGTGCATTGGGTGATGTCCATAAAAGAAGCTGCATGACTGTCCCTAGAAGAACCTAGAGGGAAAGCCTCGTGTTCCTATGGTTCTAGTTATCAGCTTCGTGAATTCTCACCATATCTCTTCCTTCTTGCGGTTCTGGTTTTTCATCCTTCCTCTCGCGTGGACGTGACTGTGATGTAATCCGGCATGGAGTAAAGTTCGCTCCGTGCACCGGATGTCTGGGGTGCCGCAGCCAAGAATGCGGGGGGTCCCCAGTGGTGGGACCCCTACAATCAGACATCTATTCCCCTATCCGTAGGGGACCTCCACGATCTCCCTGCTGCACCCCGCCTTCATTTAGAGCATCGGGTGCCGCGCCGGAGGCTCGTAATGTCACGGCCGCGCCCCCCTCAATGCAAGTCTATGGGAGGGGGCGTGACGTCCGTCACGCCCCCTCCCATAGACTTGCATTGAGGGGGTGTGACCGTGACGCCACGAGCGGGACGCGACCGTGACCTCGTGAGCCTCCACCTCGCATCCGGCATGGAGCAAAGTTCACTCCGTGCACCGGATGTCTGGGGTGCCGCAGCCGAGATCGGGGGGGGGGGGGGGTCCACAGCGACGTGAAGGCAAACAGTAGTCTGGTCCTTACCAGTGATGGTCTATGTTAGCGAAGCATCATGAATATATAAAATGGGAATACTCCTTATTGGTGGATTTTATGTTGTTAAATTATACTAGAAGAACAAATTCATATAGTTAAATAATTGAACACAATAAAATCCACAGCAGCCTATATTGCTTATATTGGCTTCTAACCCTATCCCCTCTGGTGCATTTAGTGATATACTTTACACCAAGCCCTTGCAACAATAGACAGGAGCTGTCCCATTGACATGAATGGGAAAGGTTACTGGGCATGCTCCGTTAGCTTTGGAAAGGTCATTCCACAAGGAGGGGAGGCTGAGCTCCTATCGTTTTCTCTATCTACTGGCGTCCCCTCTCACTGTAATGCTGTACAGATCACTTTTCTCCTCCTCCTCGTCACATACACGAAGTCTCCGCTTAGTTTAAGGCCTAGTGGCCAAAATGAGAACTGCAAGATTTCAGGATTAATTTAAAATATAGACAGAAAAAATAGAAAGTTAGAAAAAACATCACCAAAAATTACTAAAAGAAACATATGTTCAATATAAAAACTTGATTTAAACTGATGACACAGTCCCTTTAACAACATCGAATGTACTGGGGTGGCCTATGGCTCCTCCCCCTGCAGTGTCTGGTATATGGGGGTGGCCTATGGCTCCTCCCCCTGCAGTGTCTGGTATATGGGGGTGGCCTATGGCTCCTCCCTCTGCAGTGCCTGGTATATGGGGGTGACTTTGGCTCCTCCCCCTGCAGTGTCTTGTATATGGGGGTGGCCTATGGCTCCTCCCTCTGCAGTGTCTGGTATATGGGGGTGGCCTATTGCTCCTCCCTCTGCAGTGTCTGGTATATGGGGGTGGCCTATTGCTCCTCCCTCTGCAGTGTCTGGTATATGGGGGTGGCCTATGGCTCCTCCCTCTGCAGTGTCTGGTATATGGGGTGGCTTTGGCCCCTGCCCCTGAAGTGTCTGGTATATGGGGCTTGATTTGGCTCCTCCCCCTGCAATGTCTGGTTTTTGGGGGTGGCTTTGGCTCCACCCCCCTGCAGTGTCTGGTATATGGGGTGGCCTATGGCTCCTCCCTCTGCAGTGTCTGGTATATGGGGTGGCTTTGGCCCCTGCCCCTGAAGTGTCTGGTATATGGGGCTTGATTTGGCTCCTCCCCCTGCAGTGTCTGGTATATGGGGTGGCCTATGGCTCCTCCCTCTGCAGTGTCTGGTATATGGGGATAGCCTATGGCTCCTCCCCCTGCAGTGTCTGGTATATGGGAGTGGCCTATGGCTCCTCAGCCTGCAGTATCTGATATATAGAGGTGACTTTGGCTCCTCCCCCTGCAGTGTCTAGTATATGGGGTGGCTTTGGGTCCTCCCCCTGCAGTGTCTGGTATATGGGAGTGGCCTATGGCTCCTCACCCTGCAGTATCTGATATATGGGGGTGACTTATAACTCCTCCCCTGCAGTGTCTGGTATATGGGGTGGCTTATGGCTCCTCCCCCTGTAGTGTCTGGTATAAAAGGGTGTTTTAAGGCTTCTCCCCCTGCAGTGTCTGGTATATGGGGGTGTTTTATAGCTCCTCCCCCTGCAGTGTCTGGTATATAGGGGTGTTTTATGGCTCCTCCCCCTGCAGAATCTGCTATATAGGGGTTTACGGCTCCTCCCCCTGCAGTGTCTGGTATATAAGGGTGTTTTATGGCTCCTCCCCCTGCAGTGTCTGGTATATGGGGGTGTTTTATGGCTCCTCTCCTGCAGTGTCTGGTATATGGGGGTGTATTATAGCTCCTCCCCCTGCAGTGTCTGGTATATAGGGGTGTTTTATGGCTCCACCCCCTGCAGTGCCTGCTATATAGGTGTGTTTATGGCTCCTCGCCCTGCAGTGCCTGCTATATAGGTGTGTTTATGGCTCCTCGCCCTGCAGTGCTTGCTATATAGGGGTGTTTTATGGCTCCTCCCCCTGCAGTGCCTGCTATATAGGTGTGTTTTATGGCTCCTCCCCCTGCAGTGTCTGGTATATGGGGGTGTTTTATGGCTCCTCGCCCTGCAGTGCCTGCTATATAGGGGTGTTTTATGGCTCCTCGCCCTGCAGTGCCTGCTATATAGTTTTTTTTACTTCACCCCCCCCCCCGCTGTCTCTCCTATATAGGGGTGTTTTATGGCTCCTCCCCTGCTCTCTGCTATATAAAGGAGTTTTATGGCTCCTCTGCTATATAGGTGTGTTTATGGCTCCTCCCTTGCAGTCTCTGCTATATAGGTGTGTTTATGGCTCCTCGCCCTGCAGTGCCTGCTATATAGGTGTGTTTATGGCTCCTCCTTTGCAGTCTCTGCTATATAGGTGTGTTTATGGCTCCTCGCCCTGCAGTGCCTGCTATATAGGGGTGTTTTATGGCTCCTCCCTTGCAGTCTCTGCTATATAGGTGTGTTTATGGCTCCTCGCCCTGCAGTGCCTGCTATATAGGTGTGTTTATGGCTCCTCCCTTGCAGTCTCTGCTATATAGGTGTGTTTATGGCTCCTCGCCCTGCAGTGCCTGCTATATAGGGGTGTTTTATGGCTCCTCCCTTGCAGTCTCTGCTATATAGGTGTGTTTATGGCTCCTCGCCCTGCAGTGCCTGCTATATAGGTGTGTTTATGGCTCCTCCCTTGCAGTCTCTGCTATATAGGTGTGTTTATGGCTCCTCCCTTGCAGTCTCTGCTATATAGGTGTGTTTATGGCTCCTTCCTTGCAGTCTCTGCTATATAGGTGTGTTTATGGCTCCTCCCTTGCAGTGCCTGCTATATAGGGGTGTTTTATGGCTCCTCCCTTGCAGTCTCTGCTATATAGGTGTGTTTATGGCTCCTCCCTTGCAGTCTCTGCTATATAGGTGTGTTTATGGCTCCTCCCTTGCAGTGCCTGCTATATAGGGGTGTTTTATGGCTCCTCCCTTGCAGTCTCTGCTATATAGGTGTGTTTATGGCTCCTCCCCCTGCAGTCTCTGCTATATAAGGGTGTTTTATGGCTCCTCCCTTGCAGTCTCTGCTATATAGGGGTGTTTTATGGCTCCTCCCCCTGCTTCTGCTATATAGGGGTGTTTTATGGCTCCTCCCCCTGAAGTGCCTGCTATATAGGGGTGTTTTATAGCTCCTCCCCCTGCAGTCTCTGCTATATAGGGGTGTTTTATGGCTCCTCCCCCTGCAGTGCCTGCTATATAGGGGTGTTTTATGGCTCCTCCTCTTGCAGTTTCTGCTGGACAAGCTCCCTGAAGGCGCATCGTATAACCCCAAACATAAGAACAGAAGATATCCAACCACTACAATTATATTATAAATCTACACAAGAAAAAGAAAGTGAACCCTCTACCGATCCTACAGACAATATCAGAAGCCAAAATTATCATCAAAAATGAAAATTGATGAACCTCAGCTCGGTGAACAGTACAAGGTTCTGCTCATAAGCTGGTTCCGGGGCTGAACTATCCCAGCATTCCCTGCTTGTTCAGTGTCTGCACAAAAGTTTGCTCTGGCCGCCACACTTATGCTGTGGCTGGAGGCGGTAGTGATATGATGGGCCGCATACAGCAGCAAGATCACTGGTGGGGGGCCCCATTGAGGAGACAGGACCCTGGGAGGAAGGTTACTGGCCTCTCTATAATATATACGCAACAATTTCATTTATGGTGCCAAGCGCCGTACCATTCCATGGATGTGGCCGTAAAGCCGCTGGTTTTGTGCAGGATGAGATGGAGGCGCTCGTTTTGTGCAGGATGAGATGGAGGCGCTCGTTTTGTGCAGGATGAGATGGAGTCGCTCGTTTTGTGCAGGATGAGATGGAGCCGCTCGTTTTGTGCAGGATGAGATCGAGGCGCTCGTTTTGTGCAGGATGAGATGGAGCCGCTCGTTTTGTGCTGGATGAGATGGAGGCGCTCGTTTTGTGCAGGATGAGATGGAGCGGCTCGTTTTGTGCAGGATGAGATGGAGCGGCTCGTTTTGGGCAGGATGAGATGGAGCGGCTCGTTTTGTGCAGGATGAGATGGAGCGGCTCGTTTTGGGCAGGATGAGATGGAGCGGCTCGTTTTGTGCAGGATGAGATGGAGCGGCTCGTTTTGGGCAGGATGAGTTGCCATTTTCACTTGCACCATTACATATTGAAGGAAAGAATAGAAATAAACAGCAATTTCACCATTTAAAATTCAGTAAGAAGCTCATGGAGATGACCACACAAATTTGTACAAAAAAAGTGGCCTTCTAATTGGGTGGTCTACTTGAAGAATGCATAATAAAGGGGGGGGGGGGTCCTGCCACTCGGGACACCCGTGATCTCCCTGCTCCACCAAGCGTTCGTTTTAAGTGTCGGATGCAGCGCTGGAGGCTCGGGACGTCACGGTCCTTCCCCGCTTGCAACATCATGGCCACGTCCCCTCAATGCAAGTCTATGGGAGGGGGCGTGATGGATGTCACGCCCCCTCCCATAGACTTGCATTGAGGGTGTGTGGCCGTGATGTCACGAGTGGGGCGTGACCATGACGTCACAAGCCTCCACCCCACATCGCTAGTCATCCAGCATGGAGCGAAGTTCGCTCCGTGCACCGGATGTCTGGGGTGCAGCCGCTGAGATCGCGGGACTTCATCAGACATCTTATCCCTAATCCTTTGGATAAGATGTCTAGGGGTGGAGTACCCCTTTAAAATCTGGTCTGAGTAAGGGGGTGCTCTTCTTAGAGTTGGTCTCACTGCATAAACACTTAAAGGGAACCTGTCAACTTAATTTCAGGTTCCGAACTGCTGACACTGTCCGGAACGGAGAGTACCATAACTTCCATAAGATAAAAAGATGCATTTATTGTCTCGTACAAAGAGTCAGAGAGGCATCTCCAAACCCTCCTGTCCCTGCTTGATTGACAGTCAACTAAAAGCCAAGCCCTGTCTCCATATTTGCACCTGAGCACAATTTGTATGCACGGCACAGAAATCAGATTCGGAAACAGGGCTCGGTGTCTGGCTGTCTGTCAATCAAGAAGAGACAAGGATGGGAGGGGGAGTGAGGAAGTGAGGAAGACTGGAACATCTCCTCGAAACAGGGCTCGGCTTCCAGCTGAAGCCTACGTGTCTGTGTTTCCTTACATTGCAAATGTATATTCTGTGTTTCTGTGCTAGAACATGTGTGCAGTTTTGCAGAGTGTAAGGGGTTAACTATTGCTTTGAAAGAGAGGGTTTCAATGTTAACACAAGAAGTATATAGTCACATGTCCTTCTCCTGTCCAATGGTTGTTTAGCTCCACCCTCTATCCCGGGATTAGTGCTGGGGATGAAGTCCCTAGTTAGTCCAGTCCTTGTTAGTTCTTTGTCCTGTCTACAGTTCAGAACGCTCGGAGCCGGAGTCCATGATGTCATGGCCACGCCCCTTGTGACGTCACACCACACCCCCTCCATTCATGTCTATGGGAGGGGGGTGTCGACACCCCCCCTCCCATAGACATAAATGGAGGGGGTGTGGCATGATGACACAAGTGGGCGTGGTCATGATGTCATAGCCTCCGGCTCCAAGTGTTGTGAACAAAATGCTACGAACGCTGGAACACCGGAGTACCCCTTTAACCTTTGTTGGTTATTAAAAGGATCAACACAAATTACCAAAAATAATAATATTATTGATCAACAAAGGTCAAGTATCAAGGTTTGATCGTTTTCCTAGTCCCATCTACAGTCGAGTAATACAGGTCTCTACAGAAAGGAAAACCAAATATATCGGAGAACGGGACTGCAACAAAGTGTCACTCACCTCAGGACCTGGTCCAGTGAATCGGGATTCTGCACAATTACCATGGTGCCCGCCCGTTCTGTCCCCCAGCCCAATTACTATGGTGCCCGCCCATTCTGTCCCCCTGTCCATTTACCATGGTGCCCGCCCGTTCTGTCCCCCTACCCATTTACCATGGTGCCCGCCCGTTCTGTCCCCCAGCCCAATTACTATGGTGCCCGCCCGTTCTGTCCCCCTGCCCATTTACCATGGTGCCCGCCCGTTCTGTCCCCCTGCCCATTTACCATGGTGCCCGCCCGTTCTGTCCCCCTGCCCATTTACCATGGTGCCCGCCCGTTCTGTCCCCCTGTCCATTTACCATGGTGCCCGCCCGTTCTGTCCCCCTGCCCATTTACCATGGTGCCCGCCCGTTCTGTCCCCCTACCCATTTACCATGGTGCCCGCCCGTTCTGTCCCCCAGCCCAATTACTATGGTGCCCGCCCGTTCTGTCCCCCTGCCCATTTACCATGGTGCCCGCCCGTTCTGTCCCCCTGCCCATTTACCATGGTGCCCGCCCGTTCTGTCCCCCTGCCCATTTACCATGGTGCCCGCCCGTTCTGTCCCCCTGTCCATTTACCATGGTGCCCGCCCGTTCTGTCCCCCTGCCCATTTACCATGGTGCCCACCCGTTCTGTCCCCCTGCCCATTTACCATGGTGCCCGCCCGTTCTGTCCCCCTGCCCATTTACCATGGTGCCCGCCCGTTCTGTCCCCCCGCTAAATATGTTTGTTAGATTACTCGGTTCAATAGGACACAGCTAGTGCTACTCAAGTCGGTCTACATCCTCAAGGGACATCCTCAGGGGACATCCTCAAGTCCCGATAGACAGTACTTAAGTAGACCTACACCAGAAAGTACCACAGTAGAACTACAAGTACAAGAATAGCACAATTAATAATATTACTGAAACGTTCCAAAGTATTTGCATCATCCGGAACTGTTTTGGGAGTAAATTCTTGTGTAAGGGGAACAGCTTTCCTTAAAAAGGCCATTGTGGGCCCCTAGAGGGACACAGGGCTGTACCACTCAAGCCACGTGACACTCCTAACCTCAAGCGCAGAGATATATAAAAGATACCCTGTATATTGCTGCCGACTGTAACGAATATGAAAAGACAATCCCTGTCCAGGTAGGTCCGACTCCCCTGTGATAAGCACGGCCGGCCTTAGCTATGTGTGACCAGTGCAGACACTTAGGATGCCAGACCGCTGGGGGGCGCTGTCCAGCACAGCCCAGCATGAATCTATGTGTATGTATGTCATCTGTGTGTATGTATGTCATCTGTGTGTAGGTATGTCATCTATGTGTATGTATGTCATCTGTGTGTATGTATGTCATCTGTGTGTATGTATGTCAACTATGTGTATGTTATATATGTGTATGTATGTCATCTATGTGTATGTATGTCATCTGTGTGTATGTATGTCAACTGTGTGTAGGTATGTCATCTATGTGTATGTATGTTATATATGTGTATGTATGTCATCTGTGTGTATGTATGTCGTATGTGTGTATGTATGTTATATATGTGTATGTAATGTGTGTATGTATGTCATCTGTGTGTATGTATGTCATCTGTGTGTATGTATGTCATCGATGTGTATGTATGGTATATATGTGTATGTATGTCATCTGTGTGTATGTATATCATCTATGTGTATGTATGTTATATATGTGTATGTATGTCATCTATGTGTATGTATGTTATATATGTGTATGTATGTCATCTATGTGTATGTATGTTATATATGTGTATGTATGTAATCGATGTGTATGTATGTTATATATGTGTATGTATGTAATCTATGTGTATGTATGTCATCGATGTGTATGTATGTCATCTGTGTGTATGTATATCATCTATGTGTATGTATGTTATATATGTGTATGTATGTCATCTATGTGTATGTATGTTATATATGTGTATGTATGTCATCTATGTGTATGTATGTTATATATGTGTATATATGTAATCGATGTGTATGTATGTTATATATGTGTATGTATGTAATCTATGTGTATGTATGTCATCGATGTGTATGTATGTTATATATGTGTATGTATGTCATCTATGTGTATGTTATATATGTGTATGTATGTCATCTATGTGTATGTATGTCATCTGTGTGTATGTATGTCAACTGTGTGTAGGTATGTCATCTATGTGTATGTATGTTATATATGTGTATGTATGTCATCTGTGTGTATGTATGTCGTATGTGTGTATGTATGTCATCTGTGTGTATGTATGTCATCTGTGTGTATGTATGTCATCGATGTGTATGTATGGTATATATGTGTATGTATGTCATCTGTGTGTATGTATATCATCTATGTGTATGTATGTTATATATGTGTATGTATGTAATCTATGTGTATGTATGTTATATATGTGTATGTATGTCATCTATGTGTATGTATGTTATATATGTGTATGTATGTAATCGATGTGTATGTATGTTATATATGTGTATGTATGTAATCTATGTGTATGTATGTCATCGATGTGTATGTATGTCATCTGTGTGTATGTATATCATCTATGTGTATGTATGTTATATATGTGTATGTATGTCATCTATGTGTATGTATGTTATATATGTGTATGTATGTCATCTATGTGTATGTATGTTATATATGTGTATGTATGTAATCGATGTGTATGTATGTTATATATGTGTATGTATGTAATCTATGTGTATGTATGTCATCGATGTGTATGTATGTTATATATGTGTATGTATGTCATCTGTGTGTATGTATGTTATATATGTGTATGTATGTCATCTGTGTGTATGTATATCATCTATGTGGATGTATGTTATATATGTGTATGTATGTCATCTATGTGTATGTATGTTATATATGTGTATGTATGTCATCTATGTGTATGTATGTTATATGTGTATGTATGTTATATATGTGTATGTATGTCATCAATGTGTATGTATGTTATATATGTGTATGTATGTCATCTATGTGTATGTATGTCATCTATGTGTATGTATGTCATCGATGTGTATGTATGTTATATATGTGTATGTATGTCATCTATGTGTATGTATGTCATCGATGTGTATGTATGTTATATATGTGTATGTATGTCATCTGTGTTTATGTATGTCATCTGTGTTTATGTATGTCATCTGTGTGTATGTATGTCATCTGTGTGTACGTATGTATGTCATCGATGTGTATGTATGTCATCTATGTGTATGTATGTCATCTATGTGTATGTATGTCATTGATGTGTATGTATGTTATATATGTGTATGTATGTCATCTATGTGTATGTATGTCATCGATGTGTATGTATGTTATATATGTGTATGTATGTCATCTGTGTTTATGTATGTCATCTGTGTTTATGTATGTCATCTGTGTGTATGTATGTCATCTGTGTGTACGTATGTATGTCATCGATGTGTATGTATGTTATATATGTGTATGTATGTCATCTATGTGTATGTATGTTAAATATGTGTATGTATGTCATCTGTGTGTATGTATGTCATCTGTGTGTACGTATGTATGTATGTATGTATGTAATCTACGTGTATGTATATCATCTATGAGACAAAAAAATATGAAAACAAGCAGGGGCCTCCAGCTGCTCCACAGATGTAGGTAGGAAAGTAGCTAAAACTTGACCTTTATTCCATATAGTTAAAAACAAAGGATATCCATATCCATAAAACACAAAGGAAAGGCAACCGCCGCTTTTCAATCCGATACTGGCTCTTAGTCGGGGTACAAGATTATACGGCATGTGCCCCTTATATAGTGTAATCGATTAATGAGCCCAGCGGAACCAGAGAACCTGGAAGATGAATGACGGGTGCGAGCCATGCTTCTCCAGCCAAAAAGCCACAAAAAACGGACATTATGAAGAGTAAGGTAAGTAAAGAAGCATTGAACATAACGCATGTATGTGCACCGGACCCCATATATAGGAAAACACGTGTGCTAATCCAATGGGGACAGAGCAAAATCAGCAAAAACAGTAGATTAGCAGAAATATGTAAAATATATATAAGAAGGATCACAAATCTAAATGTCATAGAGTCACAAAAATAGCAAAAAGAAATATATATATGAAAATAGCAAAAATAAATATATATATGAAAATAGCAAAAAGAAATATATATATGAAAATAGCAAAAAGAAATCTATATATGAAAATAGCAAAAAGAAATATATATATATATGAAAATAGCAAAAAGAAATATATATATATATGAAAATAGCAAAAAAAAATATATATATGAAAATAGCAAAAAGAAATATATATATGAAAATAGCAAAAAGAAATATATATATGAAAATAGCAAAAAGAAATATATATATGAAAATAGCAAAAAGAAATATATATATATATATATATATATATGAAAATAGCAAAAAGAAATATATATATGAAAATATAATAGGGGGCCACAAATAATGTTGTGTAAATACACAGGGTATTGGAAACCAGTGGGAAAAGATATTAATGACGCCTCTAAGTCAGATTTTTAGTCAATCAGATTTGTTATATAGACAAGCGCAACCAACCAGACTTATAAAACTCCAACAAACGCCAATGTATGTGAACAAGGACCAAGTAGTGACCAAAAAAAGACAAAAACAGGTGTCCTGCACTCACCGCTTCATTTCTGATTATGTGGCTTCCATCTCGGGCTGCTCCTCCGGATCAGGGGCTGACGGTCGTGATGAGATGGGAGCCGCATAATCAGAACTGAAGCGGTGAGTGCAGGACACCTGTTTTTGTCTTTTTTTGGTCACTACATTGATTGCCGCATCTGAAGTTTCTGGTTACGGCCCGAGTATCGCCATTGTCCATCTCGTCGTGCTGCAGTGAGAAGGTATCGGTGCCTCTGGTTTCTTTCTTATTTGTTATATATTAAAGGGTGATCGATAAAATATGAGAGTGTATGTTACGCCGAGCGCTCCGGGTCCCTGCTCCTCCCCGGAGCGCTCGCGGCATTCTCCTCTCTGCAGCGCCCCGGTCAGACCCGCTGACCGGGAGCGCTGCACTGACATTCACGATGGGGATGCGATTCGCATAGCGGGATGCGCCCGCTCGCGAATCGCATCCCAAGCTACTTACCTGTCCCGGTCCCCGGCTGTCATGTTCTGGTGCGCGCGTCTCCGCTCTCTAGGGCGCGCGCGCGCCAGCTCTCTAAGATTTTAAAGGGCCAGTGCACCAGTGATTGGTGCCTGGCCCAATCAGCCTAATTAGCTTCCACCTGCTCCCTGTCCATATTACCTCACTTCCCCTTCCCTTCCTGGCCGGATCTTGTTGCCTTGTGCCAGTGAAAGTGTTTAGTGTTGTCCAAAGCCTGTGTTTCCAGACCTTCTGCTATTGCCATTGACTACGAACCTTGCCGCCTGCCCCCGACCTTCTGCTACGTCTGACCTTGCCTCTGCCTAGTCCTTCTGTCCCACGCCTTCTCAGCAGTCAGCGAGGTTGAGCCGTTGCCGGTGGATACAACCTGGTTGCTACCGCCGCAGCAAGACCATCCCGCTTTGCGGCGGGCTCTGGTGAAAACCAGTAGCAACCTAGAACCGGTCCACCGACACGGTCCACGCCAATCCCTCGCTGACACGGAGGATCCACATCCAGCCTGCCGAATCGTAACAGTAGATCCGGCAATGGATCCCGCTGAGGTGCCGCTGCCAAGTCTCGCTGACCTATCCAGCAATCGCAGCAAATTGCCCAACAAGGATAGCAGCTGTCTCAGTTGACCGCCACGTTACAGCAACTTCTGCCACTGCTACAGCAGCAACCATCTCCTCCGCCAGCTACTGCACCTCCTCCGCAGCGAGTGGCCGCTCCTAGCCTCCGCTTGTCCCTGCCGGACAAATTTGATGGGGACTCTAGACTCTGCCGTGGCTTCCTGTCTCAATGTTCCCTGCACTTGGAGATGATGTCGGACCAATTTCCTACAGAACGGTCTAAGGTGGCGTTCGTAGTTAGTCTTCTGTCTGGAAAGGCCTTGTCTTGGGCCACACCGCTCTGGGACCGCAATGATCCTGCCACAGCCACAGTCCAGTCCTTCTTCGCTGAAGTCCGTAGTGTCTTCGAGGAACCAGCCCGAGCTTCTTCTGCCGAGACTGCCCTGCTGAACCTGGTCCAGGGTAATTCTTCAGTAGGCGAGTACGCCATCCAATTTCGTACTCTCGCCTCCGAATTATCTTGGAATAACGAGGCCCTCTGCGCGACCTTTAAAAAAGGCCTATTCAGTAACATCAAGGATGTGCTGGCCGCACGAGAGATTCCAGCTGACCTGTCAGTACTTATCCATTTGGCCACCCGCATTGACATGCGTTTTTCTGAGAGACACCAGGAGCTCCGCCAGGAAAAAGACCTTGATCTCTGGGCACCTCTCTCACAGTATCCTTTGCAATCTACCCCTGTGCCTCCCGCCGAGGAGGCTATGCAAGTGGATCGGTCTCGCCTGACCCAGGAAGAGAGGACTCGCCGTAGGGATAAAAATTTATGTCTGTACTGCGCTAGTACCGAACATTTCTTGGTGGATTGCCCTATTCGTCCTCCACATCTGGAAAACGCACGCACCCAGCTCACGTGGGAGTGGCGTCTCTTGGTACGAAGTCTGCTTCTCCACGTCTCACTGTGTCCGTGCGGATTTCTCCTTCTGCCAACTCCTCCTTCTCAGCCGCGGCCTTCTTGGACTCTGGTTCTTCTGGAAATGTTATTCTGGCCTCTTTGGTTAAAAGGTTCTGCATCCCGGTGACCCGTCTCGTCAAGCCGCTCTACATTTCTTCGGTCAACAGAGTGAAGTTGGACTGCACTGTGCGTTACCGCACAGAACCCCTGCTCATGAGCATTGGACTGCATCACGAGAAAATTGAATTTTTTGTCCTGCCCAACTGCACCTCTGAAGTCCTCCTCGGTCTGCCATGGCTTCAGCATCATTCTCCCACCCTTGACCACCGGGGAGATCAAGAATTGGGGTTCTGCTTGCCGCAAGAAATGCCTCATGTCTGCTCCCAGTCCCGTCTGTCGGGCCTCAGTGTCTCCTCCTGTGCCTGGTCTCCCCAAGGCCTATCAGGACTGTGCCGTGCCTCCTCATAGCCCCCTTCCTGGTGACACTCTGCCCCGTGACAAGCTTCACCCTCTGCCCCCCCTCCCCATTCCCACTTCTTCTGGCTTACCTGCCGCTGGTGTAGCTACCCAGGACTTCTTTTTGTTCCAGAAGGAAACTCAAGAGGCGTCCCCTATGTTCTCATCTCATTTGAAGGGACAAGGAGACAAAAAGAGGGGGAGACCTAAGGGGGGGTACTGTTACGCCGAGCGCTCCGGGTCCCTGCTCCTCCCCGAAGCGCTTGCGGCGTTCTCCTCTCTGCAGCGCCCCGGTCAGACCCGCTGACCAGGAGCGCTGCACTGACATTCACGATGGGGATGCGATTCGCATAGCGGGACGCGCCCGCTCGCAAATTGCATCCCAAGCCACTTACCCGTCCCGGTCCCCGGCTGTCACGTTCTGGCGCGTGCGGCTCCGCTCTCTAGGGCGCGCGCGCCAGCTCTCTAAGATTTAAAGGGCCAGTGCACCAGTGATTGGTGCCTGGCCCAATCAGTCTAATTAGCTTCCACCTGCTCCACGTCCTTATTACCTCACTTCCCCTGCACTTCCTGGCCGGATCTTTTTGCCTTGTGCCAGAGAAAGCGTTTAGTGTTGTCCAAAGCCTATGTTCCAGACCTTCTGCTATCCTCATTGACTACGAACCTTGCCGCCTGCCCCGACCTTCTGCTCCATCTGACCTTGCCTCTGCCTAGTCCTTCTGTCCCACGCCTTCTCAGCAGTCAGAGAGGTTGAGCCGTTGCTAGTGGATACGACCTGGTTGCTACCGCCGCAGCAAGACCATCCCGCTTTGCGGCGGGCTCTGGTGAAAACCAGTAGCAACCCTAGAACCGGTCCACCGACACGGTCCACGCCAATCCCTCGCTGACACAGAGGATCCACATCCAGCTAGCCGAATCGTAACAGTGTATAGGAACGAATGTCTCTGTGTAGTGAGAGAATAGTCCTTGTTCACATACATGCGGTTGTTGGAGTTTCTTACGCATCATGTAATTCTATACAACGATTTACAATTGTACATTTTTTATAGGTTCCTGATAGTTTCTGCATTTATGGTCTTTTTTATAGCATCTGCATATCCTCCCCCATGTTTTATTTCTTTATACATACGATTGATGTCTCTTACATGTCATATATATATATATATATATATATATATATATATATATATATATATATATATCTATATATATAAAACTCAATGTGTGTGTGTATGTATATATGTATGTGTGTATGTATATATGTATGTATGTGTGTATGTATATATGTATGTATGTGTGTATGTATATATGTACGTATGTGTGTATGTATGTATGTGTGTATGTATATATGCATGTATATATGTGTGTATGTATGTGTGTATGCATATATGTGTGTATGTATGTATGTATGCATGTATATATGTGTGTATGTATGTGTGTATATATGTATGTGTGTATATATGTGTGTATGTATATATGTATATGTGTATATATGTATGTATGTGTGTATGTATATATGTATGTATGTGTGTATGTATATATGTATGTATGTGTGTATGTATATATGTATGTGTATGTATATATGTATGTGTGTGTATATATGTATGTGTGTATATATGTGTGTGTATATATATATATATATATGTGTGTATGTATATATGTATGTATGTGTGTATGTATATATGTATATATATGTGTGTATGTATGTGTGTGTATGTTCCAGCATCACGTCCAAACGGCTGTAGATATCACCATTACACTTGGTCACATGTTACTTATATGTCACCAACAACACATAGGATCGGTGATTTAACCCTTACTCACCCCCATTTGCCAGGGGCGGGGCTTATGTATAAAGTTCTATACAAGTCTATGGGAAATATATGTTACTGCATAACTTCCAAACGGCTGGAGATATTTCCATAATACTTGGTCACATGTTACTTATTTGTCCACTTAAAATATAGGATAGTTATTTAACCCTTAATTACCCCCATTTGTGAGGGTCGGGGTTTTTGTTTAAAGTCCCATGCAAATCAATGGGAAATGTATATTCCCACATAACTTCCGTACGGCTGGAGATATTTCATTACCTGGTCACATATTACAGGACGGGGATAGGAGGACGGGATAGGAGGATGGGATAGGATGACGGGATAGGAGGACGGGATAGGAGGATGGGGATAGGAGGATGGGGATAGGAGGATGGGATAGGAGGACGGGATAGGAGGACGGGATAGGAGGACGGGATAGGAGGACGGGATAGGAGGACGGGATAGGAGGACGGGATAGGAGGACAAGATAGGAGGACGGGATAGGAGGACGGGATAGGAGGACAGAATAGGAGGTCGAGATAGGAGGACGGGATAGGAGGATGGGATAGGAGGTCGGGATAGGAGGTCGGGATAGGAGGACAGGATAGGAGGTCAAGATAGGAGGACGGGATAGGAGGACGGGATAGGAGGACGTGATAGGAGGTCAGGATAGGAGGACAGAATAGGAGGTCGAGATAGGAGGACGGGATAGGAGGTCGTGATAGGAGGTCGGGATAGGAGGACAGAATAGGAGGTCGGGATAGGAGGTTGAGATAGGAGATCGAGAAAAGAGGACGGGATTGGAGGTCGAGATTGGAGGACAGGATAGGAGGTGGGGATAGGAGGTTGAGATAGGAGGATGGGATAGGAGGACGGGATAGGAGGACGGGATAGGAGATCGGGACAGGAGGTCGAGATAGGAGGACGGGATAGGAGGTACGGGTCGGGTTATGAGGACGGGATGGGAGGTCGGGATGGGAGGTCGGGATGGGAGGTCGGGATAGGAGGTCAGGTAGGAGGTCTGGATAGGAGGACGGGATAGGAGGTCTGGATAGGAGGTCGAGATATGAGGACGGTAAAGGAGGACGGTAAAGGAGGACGGGAAAGGAGGACGGGATAGGAGGTCGGGATAGGAGGTCGGGATAGGAGGTCGAGATAGGAGGTCGAGATAGGAGGTCGAGAAAGGAGGACGGGATAGGAGGTCGGGATAGGAGGTCGATATTGGAGGACAGGATAGGAGGTGGGGATAGGAGGTGGGGATAGGAGGTCAGGATAAGAGGACAGGATGGGAGGTCGAGATAGGAGGTTGGGATAGGAGGACGGGATAGGAGGTCGGGATAGGAGCTCGATATTGCAGGACAGGATAGGAGGTGGGGATAGGAGGTGGGGATAGGAGGACAGGATGGGAGGTCGAGATAGGAGGTCGGGATAGGAGGACGGGATAGGAGGCCGGGATAGGAGGACGGGATAGGAGGACGGGATATGAAGTCAAAAGTTTCCTCCTTTGTTTATTTTCCTCCCCAACAAGGATGAGGAAGGAAAAACAGGGCAACGCCGAGTACTCAGCTAGTATATATATATATATGTATTATTACCATTCCTATATACATCATTCCGTATACGTTACTAATTCAGTCGTAACTACATACTAAATTATTTTAATTCGGGTTTATTTTCCTAGTCATCTAAGTCTGGTTGGTCACTACTTGGTCCTTGTTCCCATACATTGGCGTTTGTTGGAGTTTTATAAGTCTGGTTGGTTTTGTTGTCTATATCCCAAATCTGATTGACTAAAAATCTGACTTAGAGGCGTCATTAATATCTTTTCCCACTGGTTTCCAATACCCTGTGTATTTACACAACATACGATGGGAATCCGCTCCAAATGGACCATCGTTTGTGAAACCATCGTATGTTGAGGGATCCGTGCAATGTAAATGGCTGTCCGGGCATGCTGGGTGTTGTAGTTTTGCAACATCTGGAGGTCCGCAGGTTGTAGACCACTGTTAGTCGAAGTTGTACTCACCTGTCCCCGCCGCTCCAGACCGTCACCGCTGCCCTGGATGTCACCGTCCATCACTGTTGCCGCGTCTCCGAGGTTTCCCTGACGATCCGGCAAGGTCTCTGCTTCCCCGGCATCCTCGCTCTCCGTCACCGCCATCACGTCGCTACGCACGCCGCTCCTATTGGATGACGGGACGACGATGGAGAGCGCCGACGATGCAGGGGATCCCGAAGAGGACGCGCCGGAGCCCCGAGGACAGGTAAGTGATCGCCAGCGCACCACACGGGGCACCGTAAACGGCTATCCGGGGGCAGCTGAAGCAGTCTGTGCTGGAGGATAGCCGTTTATGTGATGGCCCCGACATACAAGAGTATCGTATGCTGATGCTGCCTCTGAGAGTGATCGTATGTCGGGGCCATCGTAGGTCGGGGGGGTCACTGTATATATATGGTATGTCGGGGCCATTGTAGGTCGGGGGGTCACTGTATATATATATGGTATGTCGGGACCATCGTTTGTCGGGGGTCACTGTATATATATGGTATGTCGGGGCCATCGTAGGTCGGGGGGGGTCACTGTATATATATGATATGTCGGGACCATCGTAAGTCGGGGGGGTCACTGTATATATATGGTATGTCGGGGCCATCGTAGGTCGGGGGGTCACTGTATATATATGGTATGTCGGGGCCATCGTAGGTCGGGGGGTCACTGTATATATATGGTATGTCGGGGCCATCGTAGGTCGGGGGGTCACTGTATATATATGGTATGTCGGGGCCATCGTAGGTCGGGGGGGTCACTGTATATATATGGTATGTCGGGGCCATCGTAGGTCGGGGGTCACTGTATATATATGGTATGTCGGGCCATCGTAGGTCGGGGGGGTCACTGTATATATATGGTATGTCGGGGCCATCGTAGGTCGGGGGGTCACTGTATATATATGGTATGTCGGGGCCATCGTAGGTCGGGGGGTCACTGTATATATATGGTATGTCGGGGCCATCGTAGGTCGGGGGGGTCACTGTATATATATGGTATGTCGGGGCCATCGTAGGTCGGGGGGTCACTGTATATATATGGTATGTCGGGGCCATCGTAGGTCGGGGGGTCACTGTATATATATGGTATGTCGGGACCATCGTAGGTCGGGGGTCACTGTATATATATGGTATGTCGGGGCCATCGTAGGTCGGGGGGTCACTGTATATATATGGTATGTCGGGGCCATCGTAGGTCGGGGGGGTCACTGTATATATATGGTATGTCGGGGCCATCGTAGGTCGGGGGGTCACTTTATATATATGGTATGTCGGGGCCATCGTAGGTCGGGGGGTCACTGTATATATATGGTATGTCGGGGCCATCGTAGGTCGGGGGGTCACTGTATATATATGGTATGTCGGGGCCATCGTAGGTCGGGGGGTCACTGTATATATATGGTATGTCGGGGCCATCGTAGGTCGGGGGTCACTGTATATATATGGTATGTCGGGGCCATCGTAGGTCGGGGGGTCACTGTATATATATGGTATGTCGGGGCCATCGTAGGTCGGGGGGTCACTGTATATATATGGTATGTCAGGGCCATCGTAGGTCGGGGGGTCACTGTATATATATGGTATGTCGGGGCCATCGTAGGTCGGGGGGTCACTGTATATATATGGTATGTCGGGGCCATCGTAGGTCGGGGGGGTCACTGTATATATATGGTATGTCGGGGCCATCGTAGGTCGGGGGGGGGTCACTGTATATATATGGTATGTCGGGGCCATTGTAGGTCGGGGGGTCACTGTATATATATGGTATGTCGGGGCCATCGTAGGTCGGGGGGTCACTGTATATATATGGTATGTCGGGGCCATCGTAGGTCGGGGGTCACTGTATATATATGGTATGTCGGGGCCATCGTAGGTCGGGGGGTCACTGTATATATATGGTATGTCGGGGCCATCGTAGGTCGGGGGGGTCACTGTATATATATGGTATGTCGGGGCCATCGTAGGTCGGGGGGTCACTGTATATATATGGTATGTCGGGGCCATCGTAGGTCGGGGGGTCACTGTATATATATGGTAGGTTGGGGCCATCGTAGGTCGGGGGGTCACTGTATATATATGGTATGTCGGGGCCATCGTAGGTCGGGGGGGTCACTGTATATATATGGTATGTCGGGGCCATTGTAGGTCGGGGGGCACTGTATATATATGGTATGTCGGGGCCATTGTAGGTCGGGGGGTCACTGTATATATATGGTATGTCGGGGGGTCACTGTATATATATGGTATGTAGGGGCCATCGTAGGTCGGGGGGGTCACTATATATATGGTATGTCGGGGCCATCGTAGGTCACTGTATATATATGGTATGTCGGGGCCATCGTAGGTCGGGGGGGTCACTGTATATATATGGTATGTCGGGGCCATCGTAGGTCGGGGGGTCACTGTATATATATGGTATGTCGGGGCCATCGTAGGTCGGGGGTCACTGTATATATATGGTATGTCGGGGCCATCGTAAGTCGGGGGTCACTGTATATATATGGTATGTCGGGGCCATCGTAGGTCGGGGGGGGGGGTCACTGTATATATATGGTATGTCAGGGCCATTGTAGGTCGGGGGGTCACTGTATATATATGGTATGTCGGGGTCATCGTAGGTCGGGGGGGTCACTGTATATATATGGTATGTCGGGGCCATCGTAAGTCGGGGGTCACTGTATATATATGGTATGTCGGGGCCATCGTAGGTCGGGGGGGGGTCACTGTATATATATATATATATATATATATATATGGTATGTCAGGGCCATTGTAGGTCGGGGGGTCACTGTATATATATGGTATGTCGGGGCCATCGTAGGTCGGGGGTCACTGTATATATATGGTATGTCGGGGCCATCGTAGGTCGGGGGTCACTGTATATATATGGTATGTCGGGGCCATCGTAGGTTGGGGGGTCACTGTATATATATATGGTATGTCGGGGCCATCGTAGGTTGGGGGGTCACTGTATATATATATGGTATGTCGGGGCCATCGTAGGTCGAGGGGTCACTGTATATATATTGTATGTCGGGGCCATCGTAGGTCGGGGGTCACTGTATATATATGGTATGTCGGGGCCATCGTAGGTCGGGGGGGTCACTGTATATATATGGTATGTCGGGGCCATCGTAGGTCGGGGGGGTCACTGTATATATATGGTATGTCGGGGCCATCGTAGGTCGGGGGGGTCACTGTATATATATGGTATGTCGGGGCCATCGTAGGTCGGGGGGTCACTGTATATATATGGTATGTCGGGGCCATCGTAGGTCGGGGGGTCACTGTATATATATGGTATGTCGGGGCCATCGTAGGTCGGGGGGGTCACTGTATATATATGGTATGTCGGGGCCATTGTAGGTCGGGGGGTCACTGTATATATATGGTATGTCGGGACCATCGTAGGTCGGGGGGCACTGTATATATATGGTAGGTCAGGGCTATCGTAGGTCGGGGGGGGTCACTGTATATATATATGGTTGGGGCCATTGTAGGTCGCGGGTCACTGTATATATATATATGGTATGTCGGGGCCATCGTAGGTCGGGGGCACTGTATATATATGGTATGTCGGGGCCATCATAGGTCGGGGGGGTCACTGTATATATATGGTATGTCGGGGCCATCGTAGGTCGGGGGTCACTGTATATATATGGTATGTCGGGGCCATCGTAGGTCGGGGGGGTCACTGTATATATATGGTATGTCGGGGCCATCGTAGGTCGGGGGGTCACTGTATATATATGGTATGTCGGGGCCATCGTAGGTCGGGGGGTCACTGTATATATATGGTATGTTGGGGCCATCGTAGGTCGGGGGGGTCACTGTATATATATGGTATGTCGGGGCCATCGTAGGTCGGGGGGGTCACTGTATATATATGGTATGTCGGGGCCATTGTAGGTCGGGGGGTCACTGTATATATATGGTATGTCGGGGCCATCGTAGGTCGGGGGGTCACTGTATATATATGGTATGTCGGGGCCATCGTAGGTCGGGGGGGTCACTGTATATATATGGTATGTCGGGGCCATTGTAGGTCGGGGGGTCACTGTATATATATGGTATGTCGGGACCATCGTAGGTCGGGGGGCACTGTATATATATGGTAGGTCAGGGCTATCGTAGGTCGGGGGGGGTCACTGTATATATATATGGTCGGGGCCATTGTAGGTCGCGGGTCACTGTATATATATATATGGTATGTCGGGGCCATCGTAGGTCGGGGGCACTGTATATATATGGTAGGTCAGGGCTATCGTAGGTCGGGGGGTCACTGTATATATATGGTATGTCGGGGTCATCGTAGGTCGGGGGGGTCACTGTATATATATGGTCGGGGCCATTGTAGGTCGGGGGGTCACTGTATATATTTCTTTTTGCTATTTTTGTGACTCTATGACATTTAGATTTGTGATCCTTCTTATATATATTTTACATATTTCTGCTAATCTACTGTTTTTGCTGATTTTGCTCTGTCCCCATTGGATTAGCACACGTGTTTTCCTATATATGGGGTCCGGTGCACATACATGCGTTATGTTCAATGCTTCTTTACTTACCTTACTCTTGTCCAGTCCGTGTTTTGTGGCTGTTTGGCTGGAGAAGCATGGCTCGCACCCGTCATTCATCTTCCAGGTTCTCTGGTTCCGTTGGGCTCATTAATGGATTACACTATATAAGGGGCACATGCCGTATAATCGGTTGCCTTTCCTTTTGTGGTTTATGTTTATCCTTTTGTTTTTAACTATATGGAATAAAGTTTTAGCTACTTTCCTACTGATATCTGTGGAGCAGCTGGAGGCCCCTGCTTGTTTGCATTTAGTTTTTGTCATTGGATTTTGGGGCCCGGCCGGCTGTTTACCTACCCTGCTCTCCGCACCCTACGGAGCTTCTGTTTGTCCAGTACAGCAAAGTGGTGAGCTGAAATGATTTTCTCTCTTTTTTCTATGTCATATGTGTGTATGTATGTAATGTGTGTGTATGTTATATATGTGTATGTATGTCATCTGTGTGTATGTATACCATCTGTGTGTGTTATATATGTGTATGTATGTCATCTGTGTGTATGTATACCATCTGTGTGTGTTATATATGTGTATGTATGTAATGTGTGTGTATGTATGTCAACTGTATGTATTTCATATGTGTGTATGTATGTCGTGTGTGTGTGTGTATGTATGTCATGTGTGTGTGTATGTCATGTGTGTGTGTCATGTGTGTGTGTGTATGTCATGTGTGTGTATGTATGTCATCTGTATGTATTTCATATGTATGTATGTCATATGTGTGTATGTCATATGTGTGTATGTGTGTATGTAATGTGTGTATGTATGTAATGTGTGTGTATGTATGTCCATCTGTATGTATTTCATATGTGTGTGTATGTCATGTGTGTGTGTATGTCATCTGTATGTATTTCATATGTGTGTGTATGTCATGTGTGTGTATGTATGTCATCTGTGTGTATGTCATATGTGTGTATTTCATATGTGTGTATGTCATATGTATGTGTGTATGTATGTTATATATGTGTATGTATGTCGTGTGTGTGTGTGTGTGTACAGTCATGGCCATAATGTTGTCCCCCCTGAAATGTTTCTATATAATGAAGTATTTCTCACAGGAAAGGATTGGCAGTAAACACAGGTTTATTCCCTTTGTGTAATTTCTATAGTATAGATCTCCTCTCCTCTGTATATATATATAGTATGATACTAGATCTCTCTCCTCTGTATGTATATATATATATATATATAGATCTCCTCTCCTCTGTGTGTGTGTGTGTATAATATATATATATATATATATATATATATATAGTATATATATAAATATATATATATAAATATAATATAGATTTCCTCTCCTCTGTGTATATATATATATATATATATATATATATATATATATAGATATATAGATTTCCTCTCCTCTGTA